>NC_034188.2:88240754-88243254 GCF_002021735.2 Oncorhynchus kisutch | reverse complement strand
TGGGTAGTACTGTCGGTGGGTAGTACTGTCGGTGGGTAGTACTGTCGGTGAGTAGTGTCGTTGGGCAGTAGTGTCGGTGGGTAGTGTTGGGTGTCGGTGAGTAGTGTCGGTGGGCAGTAGTGTCGGTGGGCAGTAGTGTTGGTGGGCAGTAGTGTCGGTGGGTAATGTCGGTGAGTAGTGTCGGTGGGCAATAGTGTCGGTGGGCAGTAGGTGTCGGTGGGTAGTGGTGTCGGTGGGTAGTGGTGTCGGTGGGTAGTGGTGTCGGGTGGGTAGTGGTGTCGGTGGGTAGTGGTGTCGGTGGGTAGTGGTGTCGGTGGGGTAGTGGTGTCGGTGGGTAGTGGTGTCGGTGGGTAGTGGTGTCGGTGGGTAGTAGTGTCGGTGGGCAGTAGTGTCGGTGGGTAGTGTTGGGTGTCGGTGAGTAGTGTCGGTGGGCAGTAGTGTCGGTGGCAGTAGTGTTGGTGGGCAGTAGTGTCGGTGGGTAATGTCAGTGAGTAGTGTCGGTGGGCAATAGTGTCGGTGGGCAGTAGTGTCGGTGGTAGTGGTGTCGGTGGGTAGTGGTGTCGGTGGGTAGGTGGTGTCGGTGGGTAGTGGTGTCGGTGGGTAGTGGTGTCGGTGGGTAGTGGTGTCGGTGGGTAGTGGTGTCGGTGGGTAGTGGTGTCGGTGGGTAGTGGTGTCGGTGGGTAGTGGTGTCGGTGGGTAGTAGTGTCGGTGGGTAGTAGTGTCGGTGGGCAGTAGTGTCGGTGGGTAAGTGTTGGGTGTCGGTGAGTAGTGTCGGTGGGCAGTAGTGTCGGTGGGCAGTAGTGTTGGTGGCAGTAGTGTCGGTGGGTAATGTCGGTGAGTAGTGTCGGTGGGCAATAGTGTCGTGGGCAGTAGTGTCGGTGGTAGTGGTGTCGGTGGGTAGTGGTGTCGGTGGGTAGTGGTGTCGGTGGGTAGTGGTGTCGGTGGGTAGTGGTGTCGGTGGGTAGTGGTGTCGGTGGGTAGTGGTGTCGGTGGGTAGTGGTGTCGGTGGGTGAGTGGGTGTCGGTGGGTAGTAGTGTCGGTGGGTAGTAGTGTCGTGGGTAGTAGTGTCGGTGGGTAGTAGTGTTCGGTGGGCAGTAATGTCGGTGGGCAGTAGTGTCGGTGGGCAGTAGTGTCGGTGGGCAGTAGTGTCGGGGGCAGTAGTGTCGGTGGGTAGTAGTGTCGGTGGGGAATAGTGTCGGTGGGCAGTAGTGGGCAGCTGGGAACGGCAATGAGGCAGCTGGGAACGGCAATGGGGCAGCTGGGAACGGCAATGAGGCAGCTGGGAACGGGAAGACAGGCAATGAGGCAGCTGGGAACGGCAAGACAGGCAATGAGGCAGCTGGGAACGGCAAGACAGGCAATGAGGCAGCTGGGAACGGCAAGACAGGCAATGAGGCAGCTGGGAACGGCAAGACAGGCAATGAGGCAGCTGGGAACGGCAAGACAGGCAATGAGGCAGCTGGGAACGGCAAGACAGGCAATGAGGCAGCTGGGAACGGCAAGACAGGCAATGAGGCAGCTGGGAACGGCAATGAGGCAGCTGGGAACGGCAATGAGGCAGCTGGGAACGGCAATGAGGCAGCTGGGAACGGCAATGAGGCAGCTGGGAACGGCAATGAGGCAGCTGGGAACGGCAATGAGGCAGCTGGGAACGGCAATGAGGCAGCTGGGAACGGGAAGACAGGCAATGAGGCAGCTGGGAACGGGAAGACAGGCAATGAGGCAGCTGGGAACGGCAATGAGGCAGCTGGGAACGGCAATGAGGCAGCTGGGAACGGGAAGACAGGCAATGAGGCAGCTGGGAACGGCAATGAGGCAGCTGGGAACGGGAAGACAGGCAATGAGGCAGCTGGGAACGGCAATGAGGCAGCTGGGAACGGGAAGACAGGCAATGAGGCAGCTGGGCGTTCCGTTTTTCTATGCATGTCATCTTGTTTTTTGTCCAGTTACTGTAAAATATTGTGTATATGTGTAAAACCCTCATCTTCTCCTTTCCCCTTGTTATCTTGTGAGATAAATAACCTTTTCTATTGTATTTTCTTCTGTCCCTATAAGGGGACCTGTGGAGCTATGACTTCTACAGCGGAGAGTTTGTCGTGTCCCCGGAGCCAGACACCTGTGTTCTGACCCTTGACCCCAATAAACACCGTTACATCATCCTGGGCAGTGACGGGCTGTGGAACATGGTGCCCCCCAGGACGCCATCTCCATGTGCCAGGACAACGATGAGGCCATGGTGGGTCGCGGTGCCCTGTTCAGTACGGCACGCCGTAGCACATATGTTTTGGAACGGAAAACGAAAGAAATCAAGTGTTTCTTATTGGTTTAGGTGGCACCTCCCCTGATTCACTCTGTTGTGAAACGTTCTTTTCCCCTCCCTACTGAACCACGGCTCATGGCTTTTCTAACTTGGGCCACCGAGGCTTGTGTTCAGCCCGGTCTGATGAGTTATAACGACTGTAAATACCTCTGTCCTAGGCGCCGTGCGGGGTGTCCAGCG
>NC_034188.2:88223254-88235754 GCF_002021735.2 Oncorhynchus kisutch | reverse complement strand
TGATACCTTAAGATAAAATGGGCCTCGGGATCTCGTCACTGTATTTTTGTGTGTTCAAATCGCCATCGATAAATTGCAATGGTTCGTTGTTCGTAGCTTATGCCTGCCTGCCCATACCATAACCCCACTGGCACCATGGGGCACTCTGTTCACAACGTTGACATCTGAAAACTGCTCGCCCGGGGTTCGATCCCAGGCTGTCACAACTGGCTGTGACCAGAGTCCCATAGGGAAGCTCACAATTGGCCCAGCATCGTCCGGTTTAGGGGAGAGTTTGGCCGGGGGTGGCTTTACATGGCTCACCGCGTTCTAGCGACACCTTGTGGCAGACCGGGTGCCTGCAGGCTGACCTCTGTCGTCAGTTGAACTGTGACACTTTCCTCCGACACATTGGTGCGGCTGGCCTCCGGGTTCTGGATCGGTGACCCCCCCCCCCCCCACGGCACGGTTGAGCTAACGTAGGCTAATGCGATTAACATGAGGTTGTAAGTAACAAGAACATTTCCCAGGAAATATACACAGAAAGCTTACATTCTTGTTAATCTAACTGCACTGTCCCCTTTACAGTAGCTATTACAGTGAAGGAATACCATGCTATTGTTTGAGGAGAGTGCACAATTTTGAACATGAAAAGTTATTCATAAACAAATGAGGCACAGTCTTGCCACAAGATTTTGAGCAGGAATGCAATGGTTCTTTGGATCAATCTAAAACTTTGCGCATACACTGCTGCAATCTAGCGGCCAAAATCTAAATTGTAGCTGGGCTGGAATAATACATGATGGCCTTTCTCTTGCATTTCAAAGAGGGTGGTTTAAAAAATAAATACAAAAGATTGGTTGACTTTTTTAAAATTATTATCTTTTACCAGATCTATTGTGTTCTATTCTCCTACATTCCTTTCACATTTCCACAAACGTCAAAGTGTTGCCTTTTTAAATGGTACCAAGAATATGCATATCCTTGCTTCAGGGCCTGAGCTACAGGCAGTTAGATTTGGGTGTGTCATTTTAGGTCCTGAGCTACAGGCAGTTAGATTTGGGTATGTCATTTTAGGTCCTGAGCTACAGGCAGTTAGATTTGTGTATGTCATTTTAGGTCCTGAGCTACAGGCAGTTAGTTTTGGGTATGTCATTTTAGGTGAAAATTGAAAACAAGGGTCGGATCCCTTGTGTTTTCAATTTTCAGCCTGGAAGGTGTTAAGAACCGTGGTTTGGCGGGTCATGTTTCAGAGGACGCATGACTCGACCTTCGCCTCTCCTAAACCCATCGGGGAGTTGCAGCGATGAGACAAGATTGAAATTGGGGAGGAAAAGGGGGGTAAAAATACAACAAGAACCGCTGGACGTATCGTGTCAAATGATCTAGAACGATGTTGCAACAGCTCTGGTGGATATTCCCGCGGTCGCCATGCCAACTGCACTAACCCTCAACTTGAGACATCTGTTGTAATTGTGTTGTTGTGACAAAACTGCACTTTTTTTTTTAAGAGTGGTCTTTTTTATTGTCCCCAAGCACAAGGTGCACCTGTGTAATGATCGTGCTGTTTATTAATCAACTTCTTGATATGCCACACCTGTCAGGTGGATGGGTAATCTTGGCAAAGGAGAAATGCTTCGTAACAGGAATGTAAACAAATTTGTGCCCATAATTAGAGAGAATTTTTTAGTTTTTTGTGCGTGTGGAACATTTTCTGGGATGTTTTATTTCAGCTCATGAAACATGAGACCAACACTTTACATGTTTCGTTTGTATTTTTGTTCAGTGTAATAATTCATTAGTAGTTGATGAAGGTGAACTGTAATATAGTCAGTCAGGCAGGATGTTGTTGTACCCACTGTCAGATAAGATCAGATAAGACCTGTAAATTGCAATTTTATTTTTTATTTTTTTGCCCCTTTTGCTGCATTCACCCCCAACAACAATATTCTGCGTCCCAAATGCAGACAATTAACTGTGTAGGCCTGCGTTTCCAAAACTAGGGGTCACGACCCCATTGTAGGGTCTCCTGATTTGATAAATGGGGTTACGAGAGAAATTGGCATAGGCTAAAAACTTCAATTTTATTCTCATGTTGATTTGACTTGGAATTTGACCGATCGGCTATTTATCTTTTGAATCATGTGAATGTTCTATTTGAAAAGCAGTCAAGACGCTTCGACTTCTTCAGTTACCTAAACAGATATGACTTTCCTGTGTGAATGATGTGATTTAAGTTCAAGCGTTGGTTCATTATTTCACCCGTTTGTCCTCATTTTAGCTGCTGTTGTGACATTTACAGTGCATCGGACTTTTTTAGCAGTGCTAGTGTGTTTTTTTTTTAGAAAGGTCTACCGACTGCCACATTTGCTTGATGATAAGTTCTCGTTAAATTATTCATTATCTTTAGTCATACAGTATATGTAGTTTTTGTTTTGTTTTTCTAGACCAAAGTGCAATTTTAATGACATTTTGTAACATTTTTGTTTGTTGTATTTCCTAGTAGGCCAATATTAGTTATATATCTTCTTTTTTTTAAACTGGATTGAGGAGAAAAAAAGGTGAAGTGATACTGGTGTATTGTCTGTTACTTTGTTGGGGATTGTTTTGTGCATAATGTTTTTATTAACATTTATTTTGGTGGTGTCCCAAATTACACCCTATTCCAGATGTAATGCACTACATTTAGACTGGAACCCTGGTCTAAAGTACTGCCATATATATATATTTTGAGATGTGTCCATTTTTTTGTTTTTCCAGGTGAACTGAGTCATTTTACAGGGTTCATTCTGTTATTCCTCCCTGTTCCGCTTAGCACTGACAGCAACTAGTGCATGTGTACATGTGGGACATTTTGAATTGAAAATATGTGAAATAAAATAAAAAATGTTTTCTGAGTGGTGTCTTCTTGACTTATTGGGGGGTTGCAACGTACAGTAGCTCAAGTGGATTTTCTGATTAGTATTTCCTCCAAATCTCCAGCTTTTATTACATATCAACAACTACTGTATACTATTGCTTCTCTTTAATTAGTTATTTCAATTTGTTTCTATTATTATTTATAAAAAAATTACAAAAATACATTTTTTTCTTCTTTTAACTTAATTGTTGTTTAAGGGCTTGTAAGTAAGCATCTCACTATAAGGTTAACAACACCTGTTGTATTTGGCATTTCACGATAAGGTTAACAACACCTGTTGTATTTGGCATTTCACGATAAGGTTAACAACACCTGTTGTATTTGGCATTTCACGATAAGGTTAACAACACCTGTTGTATTTGGCATTTCACGATAAGGTTAACAACACCTGTTGTATTTGGCATTTCACGATAAGGTTAACAACACCTGTTGTATTTGGCATTTCACGATAAGGTTAACAACACCTGTTGTATTTGGCATTTCACGATAAGGTTAACAACACCTGTTGTATTTGGCATTTCACGATAAGGTTAACAACACCTGTTGTATTCGGCATCTCACTATAAGGTTAACAACACCTGTTGTATTGGCATTTCACTATAAGGTTAACAACACCTGTTGTATTTGGCATTTCACTATAAGGTTAACAACACCTGTTGTATTCGGCATTTCACTATAAGGTTAACAACACCTGTTGTATTTGGCATCTCACTATAAGGTTAACAACACCTGTTGTATTCGGCATCTCACTATAAGGTTAACAACACCTGTTGTATTTGGCATTTCACTATAAGGTTAACAACACCTGTTGTATTTGGCATTTCACTATAAGGTTAACAACACCTGTTGTATTCGGCATTTCACTATAAGGTTAACAACACCTGTTGTATTTGGCATTTCACTATAAGGTTAACAACACCTGTTGTATTTGGCATTTCACTATAAGGTTAACAACACCTGTTGTATTTGGCATTTCACTATAAGGTTAACAACACCTGTTGTATTCGGCATTTCACTGTAAGGTTAACAACACATGTTGTATTCGGCATTTCACTATAAGGTTAACAACCCTGTTGTATTCGGCATTTCACTATAAGGTTAACAACACCTGTTGTATTCGGCATTTCACTATAAGGTTAACAACACCTGTTGTATTCGGCATTTCACTATAAGGTTAACAACACCTGTTGTATTCGGCATTTCACTATAAGGTTAACAACCCTGTTGTATTCGGCATTTCACTATAAGGTTAACAACACCTGTTGTATTCGGCATTTCACTATAAGGTTAACAACACCTGTTGTATTTGGCATTTCACTATAAGGTTAACAACACCTGTTGTATTCGGCATTTCACTATAAGGTTAACAACACCTGTTGTATTCGGCATTTCACTATAAGGTTAACAACACCTGTTGTATTCGGCATTTCACTATAAGGTTAACAACCCTGTTGTATTCGGCATTTCACTATAAGGTTAACAACACCTGTTGTATTCGGCATTTCACTATAAGGTTAACAACACCTGTTGTATTCGGCGCACCTGTTGTATTCGGCGCACGTGACAAAAGCAATTTAATTTAATAAACCCTTTTAGCAACATGGAATTTTAGTTTGAAACCTAGTTGAAATAAAACCAGTTACAACACATTTTGGCATGAGACCAGATTAAAGACATTAAATATGTGCATATCACCCACAAACTGTCCCGGAAGAAAGCGAAAGTATGGCACTCTATTCCCAATGACCAGCGCGACTGCAAAAAAAGTAAACCAAGAACGCCACCTAATCTGTGCCAAAGATTTTGTATTATACCTATCCTGTACCAACGATATTTTATCACATGTCCTGTACCAACGACATCGTATTATACCTATCCTCTACCAAAGTGGCCTGTACCAGTACCCGACAGAAGGTGGCAACCGCAGGCGCATTCCCCCAAAAATCTATCGCCCATTGCTCGGTAAAGTCATTGGTCGGGAGCTTCGTTTACAGTTTTTTGGGGCGGATTCGATTCTGCTGATCCGAAAGGCACTGGCCTTGACGTCAGCAGTAACCCGCGCCGCACTGTTATGTTGTCAACAAGGCAGCATGGTGCATCGTCCAGAAACATACATTTATTTAACATAAAATTATATTTTTGAATTTCCTAACTAGTTTTAATCGGGAAGCCAGCTAAAGCGTTTTTATACACATTTTTAAAAAACATTTGAAAACACAAAACCCTTCTCATTACTACACGTGCTTAATTTACGTAACTGTTGTTTTGAGGTGACTTCAACGTCCGACAGAGCAGGACTCCTGGCTCACGCCCATTTCCATATCGAATGCAATAAACGTTAAACCATGCAATACACGCATACACGGGCGCTATTAATCGAACCCCCCCATCGGTCGGGAGCAGAGAGAGAGTGCAGTACAGAGGGGGGTCTTGCAAATGATCTGGAATGAGGGACAAAACATGGGATTATGACAGCCAGTGGTTGTGTTTGTGCAATACCCTTGAATCGTTCTCTGTTTTCCTCTGAGTTGGAAGCAAAATGGTGTATGAGGAGTCGCAGAGAAATTGTTTTTACACCAGTTAGGTAGTGAAGAGTATGTAGTGAGAGTTTGGAACGAAGATGTTTAAAACTAAACCAAGATAGACCCACAGCCCGTCGTTTCAAATGGGGACAAATGAGTCATAGTGGGCAGAACAAGCAAGGACGAGTTAGCGAGATCCAATTGGCGCGGTCTAGTATATATTTTTGCATATTCCCATTAGGGAACGCATAATCTGAAGTAAGCGTGTACAATAACTAATTTGCCCTTTCACGCCTTCTAAACAACGCAATTTTCGGGGAAAACTTGGACAAAGGGTAAAATCTATCAAACTAAATCCACTCTGTTAAGTCAAAAAGGTATTCAGATCAAATGTTTCATCGATGAGGTAAATTAGCAGGATATCGGCCAAAATCCCATCTCGTTCTATCTTCTCCCACTGCAAAGTCTCTCGGCTTCTCCTCTACCATATTTGGTAGTGAGCGGAAACGCCAAGCGGATGCTTCTCATTTATACATGTGGTGAAATATCTGTGTCGTTATTCTATCTGTGGTTGGAAGTAGTCTGTTGCTGAAGAAGGAAAACAATATGGCGGCGGTGGAGCTAGACTGGATCCCTGAAACACTGTACAACACTGCTATATCTGCAGTGGTGGACAACTATAGTCGATCTAGAAAGGACATTCGCTCCCTTCCTGAAAATATACGGTTTGATGTGTATTATAAGGTAAGGACTGTCACTGTTTGGCCAAACTTTAGCTAGTTAGTCTATTGTGATTTTTTATTTTTTAATATTTTTTTTTAGCTTGCTACCGTTAGCTAAATTAGTTAGCTCAGTTTCTTGTTTGTTATTGTGCCTAGCTAGCTAACGTTAGCTCGCTAAGTTGTTTCCTAAAAAAAATAAAAGCTTTTTAGGAGACAGACATTATGCTTCACATTTTGTGAAATAAAGAACTTCACTAGCTGAAGTGTTTTCACAATTGTATTTGGTTCAGCAGCAGCAAAGTCTGTGTGCCCAGGTTATGAGGCCACATTGTTGAAAAAACAGAAAGTTACAGCCAAAAACAATAGATAAATCATTTCATAATATTAATACAAGTTTATCATAATAGTAAGAAGAAATGTCATTAATCACTGACAGACTGGTTCACAATAATCAATGGCATATTGTCCCTGACAGAGTTCCCGTGCATTGTAATCACATCGTGTTAAACGAACGTGTTTTTTCCATTGAGATTAAGTTGCAGTAATGAGGTGTTTTCAGAGCGGGTCAGAGAAGATAACAGATGAGACATTTTTCAGTTAAAGTTCAATTTTAACGTATTTCTGTAGTAAATAATACTGCCATCGTCGTGGAGGCAGAGGACATTCAGAAAGTATTCAGACCCACATTTTGATGTTACAGCCTTTATTCTAAAATGGATTAAATCAATCTACAGACAATACCCCATAATGACCACGCAAAAACAGGTCTAGACATTTTTTCAAATGTGTATATATATAAAAAAACAAAACGGAAATCATATTTACATAAGTAGTCCGACCCTTTACTCAGTACTTTGTTGAAGCACCTTTGGCAGCGATTACATCCTCGAGTCTTCTTGGGTATGACGCTACAAGCTTGGCACACGTGTATTTGGGGCTTCTCCCATTCTTCTCTAGGTCACTCAAGCTCTGTCAGCTCCTCTCAAGGTCTGTCAGCTGCACAGCTATTTTCAGGTCTCTACATCAATGTTTGATGTGGTTCAAGTCCGGGCTTTGGTTGGGGCATTAAGGACATTTAGAGACTTGTCCCAAAGCCGCTCCTGCGTTGTCTTGGCTGTGTGCTTAGGGTTGTTGTCTCGTTGGAAGGTGAACCTCTGGAGCAGGTTTTCCTCAAGGATCTCTCTTTACTTTGTGCTGTTCATCATTCCCTTGATCCTGACTAGTCTCCCAGTCCCTACCGCTGAAAAACATCCCCACAGCATGATTCTGCCACCACCATGCTTCACCGCAGGGATGGTGCGAGGTTCCCTCCAGAAGTCAGGCCAAAGAGTTCAATCTTGGTTTCATCAGACCAGAGATTCTTATTTCTCATGGTCTTAGTCTTTAAGTGCCTTTTGGCAAACTCCAAGCGGGCTGTCATGTGCCTTTTACGCATGTCTGGCCACTCTACCATAAAGGTCTGATTGGTGGAGTGTTGCAGAGATGGTTGTCCTTCTGGAAGGTTCTCCCATCTCCACAGAGGAACTCTAGAGCTCTGTAAGCGTGACCATCGGGTTATTGGTCACCTCCCTGACCAAGGCCCTTCTCCCCTGATTGCTCAGTTTGGCCGGGCGGACAGCTCTTGGAAGTGTGTTGGTGGTTCCAAACTACTTCCATTTAAGAATGATGGAGGCCAATGTGTTCTTGGGGACCTTTTTAATGCTGCAGACATTTTTTTGGTACCCTTCCCCATATCTGTCCCTCAACACAATCCTGTCTTGGAGCTCTAGGGACAATTCCTTTGACCTCATGGCTTGGTTTTTGCTCTGACATGTACTGTCAACTGTTGGACCTTATATAGACAGGTGTGTGCCTTTCCAAATCATGTCCAATCAAATGAATTTATCACAGGTGGACTCCAATCAAGGAGGATCAATGGAAACAGTCATTTTTAATACATTTACAAAAATGTCTAAACCTGTTTTCGCTTTGTCATTATGGAGTATTGTGTGTAGATTGATGGGAAATAACCATTTTTTAAAATCCATTTCAGAATGAAGGCTGTAATGTAACAATGTGGAAAGAGTCGAAGGGGTCTGAATACTTTCCGAATGTACCATATCTGTACACTGTATCTGATGCTGTCTGTACAAAAAACAGCAATATTGTGCAACTTTAGCCTGCAATTCAGGGCGTTCCTGTATGTGGGCATTCCTGCGCCTCTCCCCCACTCGAGGATCCTATTTGGTTTCTCCACCTCAAACGGTTTCTCTCCTCTCTTGCTCTCAGCTATACCAACAGGGCCAGCTATGCCAGCTGGGAGGGGAGTTCTGTGAGCTTGGGGTTTTTGCCAAAGTTCTACGAGCTTCTGACAAAAGGTAAGGTACCAAATGGACCGGGTTGTAACCCCACACACACAAAGACAGTCGGTTTTTCCTTTCCACTATCCGTCTCTGAGGTGGTTCCTCAAAAGACCCCCTGAAACAAGGGCTGCGCCCAAAATGGCACCCCTATTCCCTACATAGTGCACTACTTTTGAAAAGTAGTTCACTATGTAGGGAATAGGGTGCTATGACATTACCTACCTAAGGCCACTGCAGTTTAAGAGTGGAGTCACCCACACACTCTGTTCTGTCTTGTTTTACACCACTCTGACATGATGTGTAGTGAAGGTGACCTGCTGAGACACATGCTGCCTGGCTGGACTGACTGAGTGGTTTATGACCAGAGAGAATGAGAGAGAGAGAGAGAGAGAGAGGGAGGGAAAGTGTGTGTGTGTGTGTGTGTCACTCACCCCTAAAAAGATGACTCCTGTCTCATGACTGTGGGTCATGCAGCTTGGCCTTCAGTGATGAGGGAAGAACAACGATACAATAACCCATCTTGATATTATTCTGGATGATATTATATCCAGACTTTGACTCCCCAGTATCGATTTGTAATAATAATATTATAATAGTTTTACCTGTGCCAAATCTCTGGCGTTATTATCCTATAGCTTGTTCTCCCATCTTCTTAAAAAATACAAAATTAAAAAATAGTTTTCAGCACTTTTATTTCCATGACTGATCAAAACTAATTTTCTCCTGGCTCTCTCTCTCTCGTCTCTCTGCAGCAGATTGAGCAATACGTTATGGAACATCAAATTGCAATAAAATCACAGTATCGAATCACAATACATATCGCATGACATGTCGCATCGGGAACCTAAGTGTGGTGGATATGGTATCGTGATGTCGCTGACATTTCCCAGCCTTAGTTCACACTGTTAACCGTGTGGTATTGTGCCAAAAACTCCCCAGGTATTTCAGACTAATGGCAGTCCTAATGTACCCCTCCCATCAACATCAATGTTGATGTGTTAAACTGTGTATTCTGCTTCAGGTTGTAGAGCTTTGGTTTTTAGTGCGAACATCCCTCGCTCTCATCCGGAGACTTTTCTCTGCTTCTATTATCCTCTTTTGTATCCTCTTTATTAATATGTCAAATGAAAGCTTCAAAACAAAAAAATCCTTAGCTACTCTGTCCCTCCTACCAGACACCTGCTACACCACTGTTTCCAGGCCCTGATGGACCATGGAGTGAAGGTGGCCTCTGTCCTGGCCAACTCCTTCAGCCGTCGCTGCTCCTACATTGCAGAGTCAGACGCCCACGTCAAAGAGAAGGCCATTCAGTTCGGCTTCATTTTAGGTAAGGCGAAGAACCGTGTAACGTCTGTCCCAAATGGCATCCTATACCGTATATAGTGCACTACTTTTGACCAGAACTCATAGGGCTCTGGTCAAAAGTAGTGTACTATATAGGGAATACGGTGCCATTGGGGACACACACACACACACACACACAATGGCTATCTTATCCATCTTCTGAAATACTCGGTGCAACTGCAAACAAGATGACCTGTAACACCCCACTACCATACTGATGTCTGAGGCTATCTGGGAGGTACCCCAGTTGATACTTTGTTATTATGGTCGGTTCTGTCCTCTAGGTGGCTTCCTGTCTGACGCAGGCTGGTACTGTGATGCAGAGAAGGTGTTCCTGTCGTGCCTGCAGCTGAGCACGCTCCACGACGAAGTGCTGCACTGGTACCGAGCTGTGGAGTGCTGCGTCAGGTAGGTCCTAGCTGTGTCTTGCTGTCTGGCTGTTCGTGGCTGGCTGGCTGGCTGGCTGTTCGTGTCTGGCTGTCTGTCTGGCTGTTCGTGTCTGGCTGGCTGGCTGTCTGTTCGTGGCTGGCTGGCTGGCTGTTCATGTCTGGCTGGCTGGCTGTTCGTGTCTGGCTGGCTGGCTGGCTGTTCGTGTCTGGCTGGCTGGCTGGCTGTTCGTGTCTGGCTGGCTGGCTGGCTGTTCTTGGCTGGCTGGCTGTTCGTGTCTGGCTGGCTGTCTGGCTGTTCGTGTCTGGCTGGCTGTCTGGCTGTTCGTGTCTGGCTGGCTGTCTGTTCGTGGCTGGCTGGCTGTCTGTTCGTGGCTGGCTGGCTGTCTTGTTCGTGGCTGGCTGGCTGTCTGTTCGTGGCTGGCTGGTTTGTTTGTGGCTGTCTGTTTGTTTGTGGCTGGCTGTTTGTTTGTTTGTTTGGCTGTCTGTCTGTCTGTCTGTGTTTGTGTCTGGCTGGCCGTCTGTTTGTGTCTGGCTGGCCGTCTGTTTGTGTCTGTCTGGCTGTTTGTTTGTGTCTGGCTGGCTGTTTGTTTGGCTGGCTGTTTGTTTGTCTGGCTGTTTGTTTTTGTCTGGCTGTTTGTTTGTGTCTGGCTGGCTGTTTGTTTGTCTGGCTGTTTGTTTGTGTCTGGCTGGCTGTTTGTTTGTGTCTGGCTGGCTGTTTGTTTGTGTCTGGCTGGCCGTCTAGCTAGCTGGCTGGCTGTCCTTGTCTAGCTGGCTGGCTGGCTGTCCTTGTCTAGCTAGCTGGCTGGCTGGCTGGCTGTCCTTGTCTAGCTGGCTGGCTGGCTGGCTGTCCTTGTCTAGCTGGCTGGCTGGCTGGCTGTCCTTGTCTAGCTGGCTGGCTGGCTGGCTGTCCTTGTCTAGCTAGCTAGCTGGCTGGCTGGCTGTCCTTGTCTAGCTAGCTAGCTGGCTGGCTGGCTGTCCTTGTCTAGCTAGCTAGCTGGCTGGCTGGCTGTCCTTGTCTAGCTAGCTAGCTGGCTGGCTGGCTGTCCTTGTCTAGCTAGCTGGCTGGCTGACTGTCCTTGTCTAGCTGGCTGGCTGTCCTTGTCTAGCTAGCTGGCTGGCTGGCTGTCCTTGTCTAGCTAGCTGGCTGGCTGGCTGTCCTTGTCTAGCTGTTCGTGTCTGGCTGTCTGGCTGTCTGTAATAGTTTCTGAATAAAGGTGTTCTAGCTCGAGTTAATTTTCCTCATTGCTGGTAGGTACAGGAGCCTCTTTCCCTCATCTGTTCTCTGTGTTCCTCAGGCTGCTCCATGTCCGTAATGGGAACTGTAAATACCACCAGGGAGAAGAGACATTCAAGCTGGCCCAGTCCTACGTGGACAAACTAGCCAAACACGGCCACCACGCCAACAAAGCATCCCTGTATGGAGAGCTGTGTGCCTTGCTCTTTGCCAAGAGTCACTACGATGAGGTAAACTTTTCTTTTTTATTTCTTCACAAAATCTCTTTTTAAACCAAAGCTTTTTCAAACTTTACTCTTAATCAATCATAAACCGGTAGTAAAAAAAACCACTTTTGTCATATTTTGTGTGTGAGCCATACAGGATATTGTTCTCCCTACACTACAAGAAAATGCTAAGGAGGAGGCTAGCAAGACACTTTGGATTTAGAAAGTCCTTTTTTTCAGTTGTTGATCAGAACTGATTTTTGAAGTCACCGGATAAGAGCATCTACTTAAATGACCCACATTTTTTTTTTTTTTTTATAATGATGAGTCTTGTTTCCTGCTCCTGTGTGTCGAAGGCCTACAGGTGGTGTATAGAAGCCATGAAGGAGATCACAGAGGGTCTGCCTGTCAAAGTGATGGTGGATGTCCTCAGGCAAGCCTCCAAGGTAACAGCAATGTTATGGAGTCGGTGGCTGTGGCTCAGAAAGGCACTGCGTTTGACCAGGACCCACATTTTTTTGGCATACTCTGTGTCTGGTTGAAAAGTAGTGTCCTAATAGAGGCAATTGTGGGTGTTCCATTTTGGGACACAGGTGAAATGTTATGTGGGACGGTGTTGTTTGAGACGCTGTGGAAATATTAGTGACTGAGACATGGTTTTCTAAAGGATAACATCAATCCTATTCCGTCCCCTTTCCCTCGGGGAAGGAACTAGCCTTGTATCCATACAATATAAGCAGCGTGTCTGTGGCTGACCGCAGAGCAGGAGGTAATATAGAGAGACTAGAACACAATTCATTCATTTTTTTTCTCCAGAAGTTGTGGCAGGTCTGATAAGAGAA
>NC_034188.2:88135754-88218254 GCF_002021735.2 Oncorhynchus kisutch | reverse complement strand
GTATTTCCTCCCCACCCAGCTCTGATCCTGGAGGAGATCAGCATCGACTGCCACAACAAGGAGACGTCTGTATCTAACCCTGTATTTCCTCCCCACCCAGCTCTGATCCTGGAGGAGATCGGCATCGACTGCCACAACAAGGAGACGTCTATCTAACCCTGTATTTCCTCCCCACCCAGCTCTGATCCTGGAGGAGATCGCCATCGACTGCCACAACAAGGAGACGTCTATCTAACCCTGTATTTCCTCCCCACCCAGCTCTGATCCTGGAGGAGATCGGCATCGACTGCCACAACAAGGAGATGTCTGTATCTAACCCTGTATTTCCTCCCCACCCAGCTCTGATCCTGGAGGAGATCGCCATCGACTGCCACAGCAAGGAGACGGAGGAACGCCTGCTGCAGGAGGCCTATGACCTGCACCTGTCCTCTCTGCAGCTGGCCAAGAAAGCCTTCGGAGAGTTCAACGTCCAGACAGCCAAACACTACGGAAACCTGGGACGGCTCTACCAGTCCATGAGGAAGTTCAAGGTTAGTTGGGGGGGGGGGCAAAAGGAGGGACACACACACACACTGCTGTCCAATGGTAGTGCTGCAGCCCCTGAAGGCAGCAATTTGATCACCTGATACACTACTTTCTCTACCGCTGTCTATCCTACCTCTCTCTCTCTCTCCACACCATTTTAAACTGTGTGTTGTAGGAGGCTGAAGAGATGCACATCAAGGCCATCCAGATCAAGGAGCAGCTTCTGGGGCAGGAGGACTATGAGGTGGCTCTGTCTGTGGGTCATCTGGCCTCGCTCTATAACTATGACCTGAACCAGTATGAAGATGCTGAGAGACTCTACCGACGGTCCATCTCCATCGGTAAGTGTACATAAATGACAAAGCGGAAACATGTTTTTAGAAATGTTTACAAATAAATAAATAAATAAACAGATACCTTATTTGCGTAAATATTCAGACCCTTTGCTATGAGACTTGAAATTGAGCTCATGTGCATCCTGTTTCCATTGATCATCCTTTGTTTGATTGGAGTTCACCCGTGGTAAATTCAATTAATTGGACATGATTTGGAAAGGCACAGACCTGTCTATATAAGGTCCCACGGTTGACAGTGCATGTCAGAGCAATGAGGTCCATAGAGCTCTGAGACAGGATCGTGTCGAGTGCACAGATCTGGGGAAGGGTACCAAAAAATGTCTGCAGCATTGAAGGTCCCCAAGAACACAGTGGCCTCCATCATTCTTAAATGGAAGAAGTTTGGAACCACCAAGACCCTTCCTAGAGCTGGCCGCCCGGCCAAACTAAGCAATCGGGGGAGAAGGGCCTTGGTCAGGTGACCAAGAATCTGACTTGTCACTGACAGAGCTTACGAGTTCCTCTGTGGAGATGGGAGAACCTTCCAGAAGGACAACCAACTCTGCAGCACTCCACCAATCCGGTCTTTAAGGTAGAGTAACCAGACGGAAGTCACTCCTCAGTAAAAGGCATAGGACAGCCCACTTGGAGTTTTCCAAAAGACACCTAAAGGATGTTGACCAGGAGAAACAAGATTCTCTGGTCTGATGAAACCAAGATTGAACCCTTTGACCTGAATACCTAGAGTTACATCTGGAGGGAACCTGGCATCATCCCTACGGTGAAGCGTGGTGGTGGCAGCATCCCTACGGTAAAGCGTGGTGGTGGCCTCATCATGCCGTGGGGATGTTTTTCAGAAGCAGGGATCGAGGGGAAAGATGAACGGAGCGATCCTTGATGAAAACCTTCTCCAGAGTGCTCAGCACCTCCGATTTGAAAGGTGAACCTTCACCCCAACAGAACAACGACCCTAATCTGCAGAGAAGAATGGGAGAAACTCCAGGTGTGCCAAGCTTGTAGCGTCCTACCCAAGAAGACTTGAGGCTGTAATCTCTTTCAAAGGTGCTTCAACAAAGTACTGAGTAAAGGGTCTGAATATTTATGTAAATATAAAATGTCCATTTGTTTAATACATTTACAAACATTTCAACAAAAAAAAACTGTTTTTTGCTTTGTCATTGTGTGTGTTGATGAGGGGGGGGGGATAATGCAATACATTTTAGAATAAGGCTGTAACGTTACAAAATGTGGAAAAAGTCCAGGGGTCTAAATACTTTCTGAATGCACCGATGTACAGTACCAGTCAAACGTTCGGACACAGCTACTCATTCAAAGGTTTTTCTTTTCTTTTTACTATTTTCTACATTGTAGAATAATAATGAAGACATCAACACTATGAAATAACACACATGGACTCATGTAGAAACCAAAAAGTGTTAAACAAATCAAAATATATATTTGAGGTTCTTCAAAGTAGCCACCCTTTGCCTTGATGACAGCTTTGCACACTCTTGGCATTCTCTCAACCAGCGTCATAAGGTAGTCACCTGGAATGCATTTCAATGAACAGGTGAGCCTGTTAATTGAATTTGTTTTGTATATATATATTTTTTTATTAATAAAAAATGAAAAGTGGAAATATCATGAGTCGAGTTCTCAACCCTCTTTTTGTTTTGGAAAGTTCAGGAGTAAAATGTTAAAATTACAATTCATATAAGTTGCATTTAATCGTTATTTAACTAGGCAAGTCAATTAAGAACAAATTCTTATTTTCAATGACGGCCTACACCAGATGACATTGGGCCAATTGTATGCCTCCCTAATGGGACTCCCAATCACGGCCGGTTGTGATACGGCCTGGAATCAAACCCGGGTATATAATGACGCCTGTACCACTGAGGACTAGTACCCTACACATTCAATCTGTCCCTCAACCGAGCAGTGAATTTCAACCTAAAAAAAACGGAGGTTTTTCAATGCCTCGCAAAGAAGGGCACCGATTGGTAGATGTGGAAAAAGACACACAAAAAAACAGACATTGATTATCCATTTAAGCAGGGTGAAGTTATTAATTACACTTTGGTTAGTGTATAAATACACCCAGTCACTACAAAGATATAGACGTCCTTCCTAACTCAGTTGCCAGAGAGGAAGGAAACCGCTCAGGGATTTCACCATGAGGCCAATGGTGACTTTAAAACAGTTAGAGTTTAATGGCTGTGCACAGGCAAAATCCTAGAGGAAAACCTGGATCAGTCTGCTTTCCAACAGACACTGGGAGACAAATTCACCTTTTTAGCAGGACAATAACCTAAAACATAAGGCCAAATATACACTGGAGTTGGTTACCAAGATGACATTGAATGTTCCTGAGTTACAGTTTTGACTTAAATCGTCTTGAAAATCTATGGCAAAACTTGAAAATGGCTTCCTATCAATGATCAACAACCAACTTGACAGAGCCTGAAGAATTTTTTAAAGAATAATGGGCAAATGTTGCACAATCCAGGTATGCAAAGCTCTTTGACTTACCCAGAAACACTCCCAGCTGTAATGATAATAACATGCATTGACTCAGGGTTGAGAACTTAACTAATTAAAATATATTCGTTTTATTTATTTTTAAATGTTAGAATTTTTCTTTGACATTTTATAAAAGTATTTTGTTTTAGACCAATGACAATCAAATCCATTTTTAACAAAATGTGGAATAAATCAAGAGGTGTGAATACTTCTCTGATGCCACATGCTTGTGTCGGTCTTCTTCTGTTTTTTGTTTTTACTCGTGGTTTATCTTTCCCCTGTCAGGTAAGAAACTATTCGGCGAGGGCTACAGCGGTCTGGAGTACGACTACCGAGGGCTGATCAAACTCTACAACTCAGTAGGGAACTATGAGAAGGTGTTTGAGTATCACAACGTCCTGTCCAACTGGAACCAGCTCCGGGATAGGCAGTTTGCTGTGGCGGACGCCCTAGAGGATGTTAATACTAGTCCCCAGCAGACACAGGAAGTGGTACAGACCTTCCTACTGGCCCAGAGCTATGGGCCTTCACGAGCCTGCCTGGGCTGAGACACACACACACACACAGCAAGAAGCATCCAGGATGGGACTGGTTCACCAGCCCCCCTCACACCAATCCCAGGAGCTAACTATTTATTTGACTTCTCTGAGAAGAGAACAGAGATAAAAAAAGAGTTATGTTTCATCATGGAAATCTCACAAACCGCCACTTTTTTATTTTATTTTATTTTTTAAAGTTAATTTTCTTACTTTTGTCTTTTTTGGGGGGGGGGGGGGGGGGATTTGTATCTGAACCAGTGTAGCTCTGACCACCAGGAGAATACACTGTCTCACTGTCACTCTCTCTCCGTAGGAGACATGGAATAATACCCTACTATATTATTTTGTCACCTCAGCCCCCTCGTCGTAGTCAACGGCCAGGGGATAGTGCGTCGTTTAGGACACAGACTGAGAAATGTTTTTACCTAGGTGTCACCACAAAGGTAGGACAATTTAAACTAAAATGTGCCATGATCTATATACACGTATACACACCATGACTGATAGGGGGCGCTGTGTTCAAGTCACGTGCCAATAACATGGCACTCCCCAACCATTGTAAAAAAAAAAATTGGAGGCTAAAGAAATGCATTAATGTCTACATTTTGTTTTTGCCACAGTTATTCAATTAAACACCTTAATAATGCATACCTTTTTAAATTATGAGATAAAAAAAAAGTTATATACTTTGTTTTAAGTTCTAATGTTACTGTCCCCACTACAACAAAATTCCTAAATATGTGATTTTTGTCCTTGAGAGACATTGTTCATTGAAATACTGAAGAATTCCATTCATTCCTATGGAGGACTGCTGCCTCTGTACTAATATGGAGGACCAGTGGCTTCAAAAGCCTCTCATTGGCCAATACACAGCATCTATACATCATTGGCCAATACACAGCATCTATACATCATTGGCCAATACACAGCATCTATACATCATTGGCCAATACACAGCATCTATACATCATTGGCCAATACACAGCATCTATACATCATTGGCCAATACACAGCATCTATACATCATTGGCCAATACACAGCATCTATACATCATTGGCCAATACACAGCATCTATACATCATTGGCCAATACACAGCATCAGCAATCCAGCGTTTTTTTTATTTTCTTCTATACATCATTGGTCATGAGCTTGTTGTGACTAATACAGTGAACAATATTGTGGGTTTAACCCATCAGTTTGTTGTGTTCTATAACAAACACTTCAGTTCCTTTTTACAGATTTAACTCTGGTCCTCAAGTATGGGAGGTCATTATTTGTTGAAGGATGGATTTGACTTTTAAATTATTTGTTTATTTCATTAGTACTTTTAGACCATTTGTTGGAGGGGGATAGTAATCAGTGGGTTTAATGTTACTCTAGTCACATTACTTTTTATTTTGTTTCATTTATTACTTTCCATGCAGTGTAGTTCTGACATAGCTTAATTTAAATTACAATATTATAATTTATATGCAGTTTTTTTTAATATATATTTTTTAAGCCCAATACTATGATTTCAGAAGGATGAGCCAAATTGATTTGTGACCTAAGGTGGGAGACCAGTGTCCTCTCAGCACCACCCTGCAGCCTCAAAAGGTTTCCGCCCCCCCCCCCCCCCCCCTCTATTTACATTGGAGTGCGTTTACAAGTAATCCCCCCTTGCCTGCCTCGTCAGAACCATATTGGAAGTGTGTAGGGGTTGACATTGGGTTAAATGCCACAGACTTTTTTTTTTCTCGCTTTTGCTAGATTACATGTCACACCTTTTGTCTAACTGTGGAGTCGATGTTTATTTTTTTCTTCAGATATTTTTTAATTTTTTTTTTTTGAATAACAAAAAAAAAGGCTTGACCTCTCCCTCCCTCTAGGTACCTGGATGTCTGTTTTTGTGCTCGTAGTGTGTCTGCCGGAGGCAGTGTTACTACTGTCTGCCCCGCGCTGAAGTCCAAGCCTTAGCCCTTAAAGGACACCCAGCTGCAGCAGTGCACTGACCTTCTCAGGCTCCAACTACTCATCTTTGTACACCTTCTATGCTTGCTACTAACCCCCCACTCCCCCTCCAACCCTCCTTTTCTTGTAACAACCTGACAGGCTGTCTGTAGGAAAAGCATAAGACTTCACCTCAATACCTTAACTATTGGAGTAGACATTACAGTACCTACCTGCCAGGGACCATTTGACCAACAGGTAATTAACCTTTTTTTAATTTAACTAGGCAAGTCGGTTCAGAACAGATTCATATTTACAATGACGGCCTAGGAACAGTGGGTTAACGACTGATTTCTACCTTGTCAGCTCGGTTGATTTGATCTAGCAACCTTTTCGGTTATTGGCACAACGCTCTAACCACTAGGCTACCCTGCCGCCTCCATAATGCTGCTACAAGGTCTCAAGTGACCAACTGACCACTCTCTTTCTCTCTAGAACTAAACATCTATTCTAGAACTAAACATCTATTCTAGAACTGTGGAAGGAATGAAATAGAATGCACCCGGACCATATTATAGACACCTTTTTGGAATGTGTGTGCGGGAAGACCTTTTTTTTATTTTTTTATAAAGATGTGTGTGTATCATGTGACAAAATAGTGGTGGTCCACAATGTGACCTGCTGTGTTTTTTGAAAGGGAACAGGAGACCAGCTGGGTTGAGGAGAGGGTGTGTGGGGGAAGGGGACTTCCTGGTTTGATAAAGATGGTTGATGAGTGTAAAGGAAAAAGATAAATAAATAAAGAGTGGAAGTACAGTTCTCTCTGAGTCGCTAATGTTGTATTCTTCTATCAAATCACTAACTTGTTTTGATGACTTAGAATGTAATTTATCTATGTATTGAACACCAATTCAAAAGGCAGTTGCACATCTAAGCAATCTCTTCTATTTTTTGCAGGTGCGTGACAACAGTTTGGAACAAGATGAAGGAAAAAGGAAACTACACACTGCTCTTGATAGTATCACTGATCTTTACGTATCGGCCTCAACCTCTGACGAAGGCCGTGAGGCCGATACGTAAAAGCTTATTAAATAGCAGTGATTACTATCAAGAGCAGTGTGCAGTTTAATTTTTCCTTCATCTGTGTACTGAACAAAAAATATAAACATAATATGTGAAGTGTTGGTTTTCATGTTTCATATTCTCAAAAAAAAGTTTATTTCTCTAAAATGTTCTGGACAAATGTTGTTTACATCCCTGTTAGTGAGTATTTCTCCTTTGCCAAGATAATCCATCCACCTGCCAGATGTGACATATCAAGAAGCATCATTACACAGGTGCAGCTTGTGCTGGGGACAATTAAATGCCACAGATGTCTCGAGTTAAGGGAAAGTGCAATTGGCATGCTGACTACAGGAATGTCCAACAGAGCTGTTTTGCCAGATACATTTTATGTTAATTTCTCTACCATAAGCCGCCTCCGTCATTTTAGAGATCTTGGCATTACATCCAACCGGCCTCACAACCGCAGGCCACGTGGAACCACGCCAGCCCAGGACCTCCACATTCGTCTTCTTAACCTGAAGGGTCATCTGAGACCAGCCACCCGATGAAACTGGGGGTTTGCACAACCCAAAGCATTTCTGCAAAAACCGTCTCAGGGAAGTTCATCTGAGTGTTCGTCGTCCTCACCGGGGTTTTGACCTGACTGCAGTTTGACGTCGTAACCCACTAGGGTCTCACCTTCGATGGCCACTGGCACGCTGGAGAAGTGTGCTCTTCACGGATGAATCCCAGTTTCAACTGTGCTCCTGTCCAACATTGTGAACAGAGGGCCCCATGCTGACGGTGGGGTTATGGTAAGGGCAGGCATAAGCTCCGGCCAACGAACACAACTGCAGTATATGGATACCGTGACCAGATACTGAGGCCCATTGTCGTGACATTCCATCTGTCGCCATCACCACACTTCCAGTTCCCAACGATATCCAGCGATTTAGCACAGCCATTGAAGACGAGTGGGACATCATTCCGCAGGTCACAATCAACAGCCTGATCAACTCTATGTGAAGGAGATGTGTTTTGCTGCATGAGGAAAATGGTGGGTCACACCAGATGGTTTTCTGATTCACGCCCCTACCTTTTAAAGTGATCAGTATTCACAGTCATGTGAAATCCATAGATTAGGGCATAATTAATTTTTCAATTGACTCATTTCCTTATCAACTAACTCCAGTAAAATCTTAGCAATTGTTGGATGTTTTATATTTTTGTTCAGTGTAAATGTGCATTTAGTTAAGATGAGTAATTGACATACTAGTCATTTTAAAGGGATCAGATTCGATACACTAACTTCTTAGTAAAGGACAACATTATTCACTACACTGACATCTCTCCAGTCCACAACTCTTTATTTATTCGTTACAGTATCAAAAATACAGCTCTGGATGCTTTCTCAAACAGGTTGTGCCTCCAGTGATACTTTCTCAAACAGGTTGTGCCTCCAGTGATACTTTCTCAAACAGGTTGTGCCTCCAGTGATACTTTCTCAAACAGGTTGTGCCTCCAGTGATACTTTCTCAAACAGGTTGTGCCTCCAGTGATACTTTCTCAAACAGGTTGTGCCTCCAGTGATACTTTCTCAAACAGGTTGTGCCTCCAGTGATACTTTCTCAAACAGGTTGTGCCTCCAGTGATACTTTCTCAAACAGGTTGTGCCTCCAGTGATACTTTCTCAAACAGGTTGTGCCTCCAGTGATACTTTCTCAAACAGGTTGTGCCTCCAGTGATACTTTCTCAAACAGGTTGTGCCTCCAGTGATACTTTCTCAAACAGGTTGTGCCTCCAGTGATACTTGTCGTGTGGTTTGGTGAAATGTTGTGACCAGATTTCCTGGTCCCTTCCCCTTTTATGCAAATAATTTCACAGCCAACCTTTCCAAAATAATTTTGTATTTATTGTCAATGGTGCCACTTGTCAGTGAATTTAGTGGGTGGAATAATTATGATTTTTATACTGAATCAACAATCTATTAAACATGTAAAGTGTTGGTTTCATGAGCTGAAATAAAAGAGCCAAGACATTTTATTTTTTCCCGGCTTCATTATCTGAGAGCCACCCGGACAGATGATGAAACTGAAGAGCATTTCTGTCTGTCGTAAAGCCCTTTTATGGGTGGGGAAACATGTTCTAGTGGGTGGGCCTCGGACCTTCTAAGCCCACCCATGGCTGTGCCCCTGCCCAGTCATGTGAAATCCATAGATTTATTTTGAATGAATTTATTTCAGTTGATTTTCCCTTTTTATATGAATTGTAACTGAGTAAAAATCATTAACTGTTTCATTTGCGTTTTATTTATTTTTTGTTCAGTAAAAATGGTTTCTCTGTCCAGATCACAATGCGTGTGACTACCTCCGGAGGTGGTCAGGAAGATCAGATCACATTCAGTGTCTTTTAATTGTTCATACCGGTCAACAAACACAAATATCAGGAGGATCTGATCAAGATCAGAACAAATACTTTGAAACCAGTTAAAAAAATGTAAAAAACACAACTTTCAATAAATTTGGTATAAATACAGTCCTTTAAAAAGTCAACGTTAACATTCAAGTGGTGCAACCACATTCATCTCATTATTGCTTTTGCTAAGTGCACAGAAAGAGTGAAATCACAGCAGGATGTGTACTTCCATTCAGAAGTTATTCACTATGTCTTTTAGGGCTCGTTTTAATTGAATGTGGTTGTTTTTCGGGTGTACAGCAAAGTAGGAGTTCCTGATGCTGTATCATAGAACAGGGTTCTGCAGTGTTCTGTCATTTTCACTCCCTCTGTTCCTCCGCCTCATCTTTGGTAAGGTATTTAATGTGAACCCAAACGCACCATATCTGGAGAGCCAGACAGAGGGGGAGGGGATACAGAGTGTGTGTGTGTTTACATCAGTGTAATTCCAGCAGACAGTCATGGTGGCCTGTACCCACAGAGGACTGTCTGTGGAGCTGCTCTTCCACTGGGCACCGTGGTCCCAGAGGACTGTCTGGAGCTGCTCTTCCACTGGGCACCGTGGTCACAGAGGACTGTCTGTGGAGCTGCTCTTCCACTGGGCACCGTGGTCACAGAGGACTGTCTGTGGAGCTGCTCTTCCACTGGGCACCGTGGTCACAGAGGACTGTCTGTGGAGCTGCTCTTCCACTGGGCACCGTGGTCACACCACTCCACTCCACTGAAGACACCATCCAGCCCAACTAGAACAGGACTTTATATGGACGCTGTCATACGAAGACCTACATAATAAACTGTATCTTTCATTATGTGTTGTCTTGCAGTCACTCATTAGACAGGTTATGTTGTGAACATGTCATTACACTGAGAAAAATGCACAACTGAAAGTTAACATCAAGGCTCAAACAAGTTTAAAAATATTTTTTTTAACCTATATTTAACTAGGCATGTCAGTTAAGAACAAATTCTTATTTACAATGACGGTCTAGGAACAGTGGGTTAACTGCCTTGTTCAGGGGCAGAACAGATGTTTACCTTGTCGGCTAGGGGAGTCGATCTAGCAATCTTTCGGTTAGTACTCTAACCACTAGGCTTCCTGCCGCCCCAACATTGCAAAGAAAGAGAGACTGATCCCCCCCCCCCCCCAATAAACGTAACGAATATACTGTATGCCAGGCCCGCCACGTCTGTTGACTCATCCAGCAGTAACAGACATATACCAGGAGCTGTGCCAGGCCCACCACGTCTGTTGACTCATCCAGCTGTAACAGACATGTGCCAGGCCCGCCACGTCTGACTCATCCAGCTGTAACAGACATATACCAGGAGCTGTTCCAGGCCCGCCACGTCTGTTAACTCATCCAGCTGTAACAGACATATACCAGGAGCTGTGCCAGGCCCGCCACATCTGTTGACTCATCCAGCTGTAACAGACATATACCAGGAACTGTGCCAGGCCCGCCACGTCTGACTCATCCAGCTGTAACAGACATATACCAGGAGCTGTTCCAGGCCCGCCACGTCTGTTAACTCATCCAGCTGTAACAGACATATACCAGGAGCTGTATGCCAGGCCCGCCACGTCTGTTGACTCATCCAGCTGTAACAGACATGTGCCAGGCCCACCACGTCTGTTGACTCATCCAGCTGTAACAGACATATACCAGGAGCTGTGCCAGGCCCGCCACGTCTGTTGACTCATCCAGCTGTAACAGACATATACCAGGAGCTGTGCCAGCCCTGCCACGTCTGTTCTCATCCAGCTGTAACGCATAGAATTCACTGGCTTGTATGTGAAGCAGTAATTGTTTCAATACATCTCCTGCCATGTCACTGATGCGTTGTGAAAAAATTGTGTTGTTTGATGAAGGCATTGTCTTAGTTTTTTGGGGGCTTTTTCCCCCAGCATTGTCCCAGCCATATATGCAGCAGCAGGGAGAATTAAGTCCTCCACAATAGTATGGGGCTTCCCTGTCCCAGCCACTCGGTAGCTCACCATATAAGACGCTTCTAGCCCCTTCTTATTAATGGGATCTGTTGCTTTTATACATGTCTTACTACTCGAAAGTCATCTTTTATTCTCGCTCAAAAAAACTCATGTGGCTAATTTTTCAAATTGTCATGTTTCTAAATGTTTGCGCAAGAGTGAAGGTTTCCTGTGAGAGAGTATCGGTTAATGTGATTGGATGAGTATCGGTTAATGTGATTGGATGAGTAACGGTTAATGTGATTGGATGAGTAACGGTTAATGTGATTGGATGAGTAATGGTTAATGTGATTGGATGAGTATCGGTTAATGTGATTGGATGTTCATTACTTGACTACTTGTATTTGACATTGTGTTGTAATTTCGCTGAACACTAGATGGTATAATTAGATTTTTGGCAGTGAAACGAGGCTACTCAGGCGAGAAAAAGACATCACCCAAATGTATAGCCCCTGGGAGAAAATGTGATTTTTTATTTTTTTATTTGGCGTACACCTGACGGCCTTGCGTGTACCCCAGTTTGAGAATAGCTGTTGTAGAGCCTGACCCTGCAGGAGTGGGTCACTGTTTTGATGTTTGCAGGGGTCTCACCAAGGCTTTTTGAACTCTGGGAGAGGGACAGCATGGAGTTGTCAACTGTGATGGAGAGGTCTTGGAGTGGGCGGGCTTTGACTGGGAGGAAGAGCAGCTCTGTCTTGTCGAGGTTGAGCTTGAGGTGGTGGGATGACATCCAAGCTGATATGTCTGTCAGGCACACAGAGATGCATGTTGCCACCTGGGTGTCAGAAGGGGGGGGGGGGGGGGTGAGAAAAGTAGTTGTTTCATCAGCATATCAATGATAGGGCCCGTGTGAGAATATGACAGAGCCTTATTAAGAGAAAAGAGGAGAGGGCCTAGAACCGAGCCCTGGGGGACACCAGTAGTAAGAGTATGTGGTTTAGTTACAGATTCTCTCCACGCCACCTGGTAGGAGCAACCTGGTAGGTAGGAGGGAATCCAGAAGTGTGAGGAGCCTGGGACTCCCAGGCCTGAGAGGGTGGAGAGAAGGATATGATGGTTCACAGTGCATTTGTGGGCTACCAATGGCACACTAGGCCCTATATAGTGCATTACTTTTGACCAGGACCCATAAGGCTCTGGTCAAAAGTAGTGCACTATATAGAGAATAAGGTGGCATTTTGGGACTCACAGCCTCTGTGTTGAAGGCACATAACCTACCTACCTCGTACAGCTGACTCCACACCATGCTTCTTCTCCCCAAGGTTGTCTGTCACTACGTCTAGCCAGGTCTGAGCTATCCATCCATCCAGCCCTGGACAACAGAGGGAACTACACATGTTAATGTGTAGCCTATGATACAGGTGGCCTACTGTTCAATAAGCATAAATATACACCGGTGCAACTGGACGTTAAATTGTAACGCGATTTTTAACATTGAGTTGAGTCTGCTGTAAAGTGTCAACTGTTGTGGCAAATGGAATATGCATACAAACCCTTGGACTACTGTTAAAAGTAGACATATCACAAATCATGGGAATATTTAGCATTATATTTGATGTTTAAACATGGGTTTGAAGATTATTCACCATCTAGAATGACAGAGATTGAGTCGGTGGAGAGAAAACCCTGGTGGATTGTTGAACACAGTCCAAGCAGAAAGTATAAGGACTCTTAGGGGGGATAAAAATCTAAAATACTGTTACAAATTAGTCCTCCTTTTACAGTAAATTGTACAACTAATACTACATTATGAAACATTTAATGTAGCTTCTTGCTTACTATACGTTACACTAGCGTTTGGTCTCTGGAAGAATGATCATTGCCACCAAGCAACAGAAAGTATTTGTCTCACCTGTGATGTTGGGCCAAAACTTCTTGTTCCATAATCCGTCAATTACTATTGGCTGTCACCAAGGTAATCTGAATTGTCATCCTGTTTTTGCGTTTCCAGATCAGACAGCGCCTCATTAACGGAACAAATATGATGCAACCGTTCAGCGACCTCTAGCTACAAAATAGTGAAAATATCTCAAATATATATATATATATATTCGACATTTATTTATGAACTCATATTACAGTATTTAAAGACAACTGGGGGGGGGGGGGGGTTGAAATGCCGAGTTGGATAACCGTTCAAAACTATTTTTTTTATCAGTCGGAGCGCGTTTTTTGCCCTGAAGTGTCAGATGTCGTGAACGCACTGAAATCGGAGATTTCCGAGTTCCCAGTTAGTGGAATTGCTCTTTCAACTGACGTCACAGGGAACTCTCTGACGCAGAAAAAAGTAATTGTTCCTTCTACCACGCTGGCGACAAGATTCCACTAGATCGCACCGCCATAGAGTCAAAATGGGCTAGATTGTAAAAATTCACGAAAAAAAAGTAAGGTAAGGGGTAAGCATAAGGTTAGTAGTGTGGTTAAGGTTAGGTTTAAAATCACATTTTAATTAGAAACATTTTATAAACAGTTTTCCTGTAAATATATAACCCCTATAGGCAGGGTTTATGACTTTGTGCTTGTAAATAGTGTGGCTACCCGACATGTCCACCAGGTATGTGGTAGCTACAGCTGTACAGGTGCAACCCAATACGTTCATTGGACTTTGCATTGAGGACTTAGTCAAATGGGAGTCCACACACACGTAGAATACATATATAGTATATTAACTGTGTAGCCTACTGCACACTGTCTACAAGTGTATCCACAGGGGGGAGCCAGAGACCAATTAAAGTATGGGATTTATCAGAGACGGAAGAGGGAGCGAGACACCCCACTCGCAGTTTTGTTTCTGGTTTAATGAAAGTCAATGAACTAAGTCGACCAGACCCAGCAGCTATTGCATTGGTGTTTATGGGAGTCACACCCAGTTAAGTAGAACGGAACAGATTTTTTTTTTTCAATGGTAAACGGCCTGAGTGAACTTTTCATTTCTCCACCATCTTTGGTGCGTTCAGAAAGATGTAAACAAACAACAATGGCTGCCGTAGGCCTAGTTTATTTGATTTATTTAACCAGGTAGGCCAGTTGAGAACAAGTTCTCATTTACATCTGTGACCTAGTTCTTTGCAGCCAGACGTACACTTGCTCCCTATAAAATGGTCCCCTGAGGAGCAGGTAGCTGATTTACTAACCAACTATGCAGCTGCCTATTACCATAGCAACCAAATATAGTTGAAACCATAGATTATGTCATTGTCCCTCAACCAATCAGTGCAGGTGGTATTGACACGCTATGGACATAAGACAATGAGGGTATTTAGGCTGCGTTTACACAGGCAGCCCAATTTAGATTTTTTTCTTCTTCCAATAATTGGTATTTTGACGAAAAATATCTGGGGTGTATTCATTACGTCTTGCCACGAAAACCGCAAAACGTATGAAACGGGAAGGGACATACCTGCATTTTTATGTTTTTTTTAATTTATTTCACCTTTATTTAACCAGGTAGGCTAGTTGAGAACAAGTTCTCATTTACAACTGCGACCTGGCCAAGATAAATCATAGCAGTGTGAACAGACAGCAACACAGTTACACATGGAGTAAACAATAAACAAGTCAATAACACAGTAGAAAAAAAATTACATACAATTTTTTTTAAAAGAGTCTATATACATTGTGTGCAAAAGGCATGTCCAATAGAAACTAGTTTTTGTTGCAAAGCGTTTTCCGTTTGGAGTAAACAGTTTGTTGCAAAACGTTTTGCAATAGACAAAAAGGGGGAGCCTGGATGAGTATTTACCTATCAGCTGACAACATCAAATGTTACAGCAATCTGTCAGTCGATGACCTGGCACGCAATCATTGGCTGATGCATGCAACGTCTGAGCAGGGCAACGTGGCCTCGGGCAACATGTGTAAACACAGCCATAGATATTACCTGGCTACCCATCCCCTCCGGCCAAACGCCAAGCCCACTAACGTTTCTTCTCCATGATGTGATGAACGGAGCGATCAATATATCAGCCATATTTAATTCAAGATGAATCTTCAGGCAAACATTGGCACTGTGTAATGTATTATACACCACAACTCAGTGTTTTTGAAGCAACATCCAGAACATGCATCACCTCGCTAACTAGCAATCAAACTAGCAATCAAACTACCGAGCTAACTACCAATCAAACTACCGAGCTAACTAGCAATCAAACTACCGAGCTAACTAGCAATCAAACTACCGAGCTAACTAGCAATCAAACTACCGAGCTAACTAGCTACCAATCAAACTACCGAGCTAACTAGCTACCAATCAAACTACCGAGCTAACTAGCTACCAATCAAACTACCGAGCTAACTAGCTACCAAACTACCGAGCTAACTAGCAATCAAACTACCGAGCTAACTAGCAATCAAACTACCGAGCTAACTAGCAATCAAACTACCGAGCTAACTAGCAATCAAACTACCGAGCTAACCAGCAATCAAACTACCGAGCTATCTAACTAGCAATCAAACTACAGAGCTATCTACCTACCAATCAAACTACCGAGCTAACTAGCAATCAAACTACCAGGCTAACTAGCAATCAAACTACCGAGCTAACTAGCAATCAAACTACCGAGCTAACTAGCAATCAAACTACCGAGCTAACTAGCAATCAAACTACCGAGCTATCTAACTAGCAATCAAACTACCGAGCTATCTAACTAGCAATCAAACTACCGAGCTATCTAACTAGCAATCAAACTACAGAGCTATCTACCTACCAATCAAACTACCGAGCTAACTAGCAATCAAACTACCGAGCTAACTAGCAATCAAACTACCGAGCTAACTAGCAATCAAACTACCGAGCTAACTAGCAATCAAACTACCGAGCTATCTACCTACCAATCAAACTACCGAGCTAACTCCCATTTTAACTAGCAATCAAACTACCGAGCTAACTAGCAATCAAACTACCGAGCTAACTAGCAATCAAACTACCGAGCTAACTAGCAATCAAATTACCGAGCTAACTAGCAATCAAACTACCGAGCTAACTCCCATTTTAACTACCAATCAAACTACCGAGCTATCTACCTACCAATCAAACTACCGAGCTAAGTCCCAATCAAACTACCTATCTAACTACCAATCAAGCACCCACTCAAAACTCCATGCATATACTTGTACTGTAGTATACGTACGTACCTACTGTATTTTCAGAATAATACGGTCCTCATTTAACATTGTTTTGAAGGTTGTCATAACACACCTTAACCAATTGGATCCTTAGCTAAAAAAAAGAGAGTTGAAAAGGTGTTGTTGTATGTGTCGACCTGCTTTGCTTTATCTTGGCCAGGTCGCAGTTGTAAATGAGAACTTGTTCTCACCTGGCCTACCTGGTTAAATAAAGGTGTTCTCAACTAGCCTACCTGGTTAAATAAAGGTGTTCTCAACTAGCCTACCTGGTTAAATAAAGGTGTTCTCAACTAGCCTACCTGGTTAAATAAAGGTGTTCTCAACTAGCCTACCTGGTTAAATAAAGGTGTTCTCAACTAGCCTACCTGGTTAAATAAAGGTGAAATAAAACAATGAAAAACACTTTTGACCAGGGCCCATAGGGCTCTTATCAAAAGTAGTGCACTATGTAGGGAATAGGGGGCCATTTGGGATAAAGTCATACTGTGAAATGACTCCTGTTCGAGGGGGCCAAGGTGTGAGGTTTACTGATCCTGGTGTGTCTACATTGCGTTTACAACAGTATTAAAAGAGACCAGTCCCAATTGGTTGTTGAATTCAGACTTTATTGTCCCAGCAGGGAAATTCATTGTGCAGTTAAGAGTACAAAGCTGCTCAACAAGAACTTCCACTTTTGTCATTGTGCACTTCCCAAAATGGCACACTATTCCCAATATAATGCACTATTTACCCCATAGGGCTCTGGTCAAAAAGAGTGCACTATATAGGGAATAGTGTTCCATTTTGGATGCAAGCATTGAGTGCTAATACTCCTTGGTCCAAGATGACCCAGCCAATAAATCACTGTTATTATTAAACAACCCCCATTTTTTTTGTGATGAATAAAAATTGTATTTCCTGAAATATTACACAAGTCATTATTACTTCTTACAGGTTATTTACACAAGTGGCAGTAGCGCCATTAAGAAAATGTATAATTAACAAAATATCTCATTTCAAATTATTTGAAATGACCACGAGATAGTAGCTTCACATTGTTGACTTCATTATCAATTCCAGGTATCGAATATGTTCCGTTTAGGTACAGCATCATCTCAAAGCTGAGTTGTCAACGTCGGGATGTACTGTTTGATGCTTTTTGAGTCGCGGCTGTCCGTCTCTCCCGTTTCTAGAAGTCTTGGGTTCTCCACATCCACGTAATCCTACAAAGAGATGTTCACTTCAATAAAAGAAGCCCTACGCAAATCGGTCTATGTATCTGGATCATGCTACTGCTGTGGGGGCCCCTGCTGGGGTTCTACAGTCACAGGACAGGTGTAACCCACAGGATGCCTACAGGAAGTTTTACTGTCTATAGTCTGTCCACCTTTTTTAATTTCAGATGAAGGTAAAGAGGTGAGGAGATTAACCACACTATTCTATTGGGATGGACCACATGATCAGAGAGATTAACCACACTATTCTATTGGGATGGACCACATGATCAGAGAGATTAACCACACTATTCTATTGGGATGGACCACATGATCAGAGAGATTAACCACACTATTCTATTGGGATGGACCACATGATCAGAGAGATTAACCACACTATTCTATTGGGATGGACCACATGATCAGAGAGATTAACCACACTATTCTATTGGGATGGACCACATGATCAGAGAGATTAACCACACTATTCTATTGGGATGGACCACATGATCAGAGAGATTAACCACACTATTCTATTGGGATGGACCACATGATCAGAGAGATTAACCACACTATTCTATTGGGATGGACCACATGATCAGAGAGATTAACCACACTATTCTATTGGGATGGACCACATGATCAGAGAGATTAACCACACTATTCTATTGGGATGGACCACATGATCAGAGAGATTAACCACACTATTCTATTGGGATGGACCACATGATCAGAGAGATTAACCACACTATTCTATTGGGATGGACCACATGATCAGAGAGATTAACCACACTATTCTATTGGGATGGACCACATGATCAGAGAGATTAACCACACTATTCTATTGGGATGGACCACATGATCAGAGAGATTACCCACACTATTCTATTGGGATGGACCACATGATCAGAGAGATTAACCACACTATTCTATTGGGATGGACCACATGATCAGAGAGATTAACCACACTATTCTATTGGGATGGACCACATGATCAGAGAGATTAACCACACTATTCTATTGGGATGGACCACATGATCAGAGAGATTAACCACACTATTCTATTGGGATGGACCACATGATCAGAGAGATTACCCACACTATTCTATTGGGATGGACCACATGATCAGAGAGATTAACCACACTATTCTATTGGGATGGACCACATGATCAGAGAGATTAACCACACTATTCTATTGGGATGGACCACATGATCAGAGAGATTAACCACTCTATTCTATTGGGATGGACCACATGATCAGAGAGATTAACCACACTATTCTATTGGGATGGACCACATGATCAGAGAGATTAACCACACTATTCTATTGGGATGGACCACATGATCAGAGAGATTAACCACACTATTCTATTCGATCAGAGAGAGAGAGGTGAAAGGTTCAACCATTGAACTAGAATCCTATAGACCGGTAGTCACCAACAGTTCAAATCGCCAAACATTTCTGTAAAAACCCAACGATAAGCCTTGTGTTCCTATTTATTATATATTTTTTGACTTGTCTTTGCGATTTTGACGATAGTTGCAGCCGTTTCAGCTGCCTTGTGCGCAGGGTAGTTACAAACTGCATTCCCAGGGGGAGCAAATCAAGTGCACTATGGACCTACCACTGGCCAATCGGATGGCTCAGATTACCGTGTCTGCAGTAACGCAGCAGGAGCAAAACAAAGCTAAGTTGATACTGTGGTTAGAGGCAGGTAGTCTAGTGGTTAGAGGCAGGTAGCCTAGTGGTTAGAGGCAGGTAGTCTAGTGGTTAGAGGCAGGTAGTCTAGTGGTTAGAGGCAGGTAGTCTAGTGGTTAGAGGAGGCAGGTAGCCTAGTGGTTAGAGGCAGGTAGCCTAGTGGTTAGAGGCAGACAGCCTAGTGGTTAGAGGCAGGCAGCCTAGTGGTTAGAGGAGGCAGGCAGCCTAGTGGTTAGAGGCAGGTAGCCTAGTGGTTAGAGGCAGGCAGCCTAGTGGTTAGAGGCAGGTAGCCTAGTGGTTAGAGGCAGGTAGCCTAGTGGTTAGAGGAGGCAGGTAGCCTAGTGGTTAGAGGCAGGTAGCCTAGTGGTTAGAGGAGGCAGGTAGCCTAGTGGTTAGAGGAGGCAGGTAGCCTAGTGGTTAGAGGAGGCAGGTAGTCTAGTGGTTAGAGGAGGCAGGTAGTCTAGTGGTTAGAGGCAGGTAGCCTATTTGTTAGAGGCAGGTAGTCTAGTGGTTAGAGGCAGGTAGCCTAGTGGTTAGAGGCAGGCAGCCTAGTGGTTAGAGGCAGGTAGCCTAGTGGTTAGAGGCAGGTAGCCTAGTGGTTAGAGGCAGGTAGCCTAGTGGTTAGAGGCAGGCAGCCTAGTGGTTAGAGGCAGGCAGCCTAGTGGTTAGAGGCAGGTAGCCTAGTGGTTAGAGGCAGGTAGCCTAGTGGTTAGAGGCAGGTAGCCTAGTGGTTAGAGGCAGGTAGCCTAGTGGTTAGAGGAGGCAGGTAGCCTAGTGGTTAGAGGCAGGCAGCCTAGTGGTTAGAGGCAGGTAGCCTAGTGGTTAGAGGCAGGTAGCCTAGTGCTTAGAGGCAGGTAGCCTAGTGGTTAGAGGAGGCAGGTAGCCTAGTGGTTAGAGGAGGCAGGTAGCCTAGTGGTTAGAGGAGGCAGGTAGTCTAGTGGTTAGAGGAGGCAGGTAGTCTAGTGGTTAGAGGAGGCAGGTAGTCTAGTGGTTAGAGGCAGGTAGCCTAGTGGTTAGAGGCAGGTAGTCTAGTGGTTAGAGGCAGGTAGTCTAGTGGTTAGAGGCAGGTAGTCTAGTGGTTAGAGACAGGTAGTCTAGTGGTTAGAGACAGGTAGTCTAGTGGTTAGAGGCAGGTAGTCTAGTGGTTAGAGGCAGGTAGTCTAGTGGTTAGAGGCAGGTAGTCTAGTGGTTAGAGGCAGGTAGTCTAGTGGTTAGAGGCAGGTAGTCTAGTGGTTAGAGGCAGGTAGTCTAGTGGTTAGAGGCAGGTAGTCTAGTGGTTAGAGGCAGGTAGTCTAGTGGTTAGAGGCAGGTAGTCTAGTGGTTAGAGGCAGGTAGTCTAGTGGTTAGAGGCAGGTAGTCTAGTGGTTAGAGCGTTGGACTAGTAACCGAAAGGTCGCTAAATTGAATCCCCGAGCTGACAAGGTAGAAATCTGTCGTTCTGCCCCTGAACAAGGCAGTTAACCCACTGTTCATAGGCCGTCATTGAAAATAAGAATTTGTTCTTAACTGACTTGCCTCGTTAAATAAAGGCAACATTTGTTTTTATTAAATGTCAACGAATACAGCAAACAGCTGCTGTTTTTACGAGTGACTTCATGTTTAACCTTTTTACTCAGCACTGTCAACACTTTTATTAAGCCATAAAATTAGCGTTCTTCCTATTTCCACTCAGTGCTACAACAAGCACTGCAGCTGTAATGAATGAGTCCCAAAGTGTAATCGACAGGCTTGTCTTGTTGTTACTAACGGCTTGAGTCTTTTTTTACATTGAAGAATATTTCACTTTCTCTGTTAATGAATTTCTGCACGAGGCAAAAAATAATGCAGTGCGACTCGAGTTTCACAAACTTCCTGAAGACTGTGTCCCTTTATTGGTCAGTGTCAGTGGAGGAGAGAGGAGGGATGTTGAGAGGCGGACCCCTCAGTCTGGTGCTCTCTCCCTCCCTCCGCTGAGACTGACCCCTCAGTCTGAGGCTCTCTCCCTCCCTCCCTCCGCTGAGACTGACCCTCAGTCTGCTGCTCTCTCCCTCCCTCCCTCCGCTGAGACTGACCCCTCAGTCTGAGGCTCTCTCCCTCCCTCCGCTGAGACTGACCCTCAGTCTGCTGCTCTCTCCCTCCCTCCGCTGAGACTGACCCTCAGTCTGCTGCTCTCTCCCTCCCTCCCTCCGCTGAGACTGACCCTCAGTCTGCTGCTCTCTCCCTCCCTCCGCGGAGACTGACCCTCAGTCTGCTGCTCTCTCCCTCCCTCCCTCCGCTGAGACTGAACCCTCAGTCTGCTGCTCTCTCCCTCCCTCCGTGGAGACTGACCCTCAGTCTGCTGCTCTCTCCCTCCCTCCGCTGAGACTGACCCTCAGTCTGCTGCTCTCTCCCTCCCTCCGCGGAGACTGACCCTAAGTCTGCTGCTCCCTCCCTCCCTCCGCTGAGACTGACCCTCAGTCTGCTGCTCTCTCCCTCCCTCTGCTGAGACTGACCCTCAGTCTGCTGCTCTCTCCCTCCCTCTGCTGAGACTGACCCTCAGTCTGCTGCTCTCTCCCTCCCTCTGCTGAGACTGACCCTCAGTCTGCTGCTCCCTCCCTCCGCTGAGACTGACCCTCAGTCTGCTGCCCTCTCCCTCCCTCCCTCCCTCCGCTGAGACTGACCCCTCAGTCTGCTGCTCTCTCCCTCCCTCCCTCCCTCCGCTGAGACTGACCCTCAGTCTGCTGCTCTCTCCCTCCCTCCGCTGAGACTGACCCTCAGTCTGCTACTCTCTCCCTCCCTCCGCTGAGACTGACCTCTCAGTCTGCTGCTCTCTCCCTCCCTCCCTCCGCTGAGACGGACCCCTCAGTCTGCTGCTCTCTCTCTCCCTCCGCTGAGACTGACCCTCAGTCTGCTGCTCTCTCCCTCCCTCCCTCCGCTGAGACTGACCCTCAGTCTGCTGCTCTCTCCCTCCCTCTGCTGAGACTGACCCTCAGTCTGCTGCTCTCTCCCTCCCTCTGCTGAGACTGACCCTCAGTCTGCTGCTCCCTCCCTCCGCTGAGACTGACCCTCAGTCTGCTGCTCTCTCCCTCCCTCTGCGGAGACTGACCCTCAGTCTGCTGCTCTCTCCCTCCCTCCCTCAGCTGAGACTGACCCCTCAGTCTGCTGCTCTCTCCCTCCCTCCCTCTGCTGAGACTGACCCTCAGTCTGCTGCTCTCTCCCTCCCTCTGCTGAGACTGACCCTCAGTCTGCTGCTCCCTCCCTCCGCTGAGACTGACCCTCAGTCTGCTGCTCTCCCTCCCTCTGCGGAGACTGACCCTCAGTCTGCTGCTCTCTCCCCCCCCTCCCTCCGCTGAGACTGACCCTCAGTCTGCTGCTCTCTCCCCCCCTCCCTCCGCTGAGACTGACCCCTCAGTCTGCTGCTCTCTCCCTCCCTCCCTCCGCTGAGACTGACCCTCAGTCTGCTGCTCTCTCCCTCCCTCCGCTGAGACTGACCCTCAGTCTGCTGCTCTCTCTCTCCCTCCGCGGAGACTGACCCTCAGTCTGCTGCTCTCTCCCTCCCTCCCTCCGCTGAGACTGATCCCTCAGTCTGCTGCTCTCTCCCTCCCTCTGCTGAGACTGACCCCTCAGTCTGCTGCTCTCTCCCTCCCTCCCTCCCTCCGCTGAGACGGACCCCTCAGTCTGCTGCTCTCTCTCTCCCTCCCTCTGCTGAGACTGACCCTCAGTCTGCTGCTCTCTCCCTCCCTCCGCTGAGACTGACCCTCAGTCTGCTGCTCTCTCTCTCCCTCCCTCTGCTGAGACTGACCCTCAGTCTGCTGCTCTCTCTCTCCCTCCCTCTGCTGAGACTGACCCTCAGTCTGCTGCTCTCTCCCTCCCTCTGCTGAAACTGACCATCAGACGCAGGCACCATCAGCCCAGTAAAATATAAAGCTAATGATATAAATGTTCACAAAGCGGTGCCTCACCAGTAATACAACAGCTGATTACCGGTGTGATCATAACCTTAAAAATGGTTTCAGAAGAACAGCAATGCATTGCAGGGCAATTCAATCAAAGCCAATATGTGGTGATAATGTGTTGGGCCTATAGCCTAGCCTACCTATAGCCTAGCCTACCTATAGCCTAGCCTACCTATAGCCTAGCCTACCTATAGCCTACTGTGTTGGGCCTATAGCCTAGCCTACCTATAGCCTAGCCTACCTATAGCCTAGCCTACCTATAGCCTACTGTGTTGGGCCTATAGCCTAGCCTACCTATAGCCTAGCCTACCTATAGCCTAGCCTACCTATAGCCTAGCCTACCTATAGCCTACTGTGTTGGGCTTATAGCCTAGCCTACCTATAGCCTAGCCTACCTATAGCCTAGCCTACCTATAGCCTAGCCTACCTATAGCCTAGCCTAGCCTACCTATAGCCTAGCCTACCTATAGCCTAGCCTAGCCTACCTATAGCCTAGCCTACCTATAGCCTAGCCTACTGCACAGACCTCATTACTACAGTAGTGTTTTGAATAGGTTACATAGGCTAACATTTTTTTTAAACCATGTTTAAAAACAATTTTTTTGACAGTGAACTCGACTCAAAAAAGGTGCTATAGACGAATCCAAAAGGCTAGAAGATTGTATTGCTTGTGGGTTTAACTGTCATAGAACTCCACAGTAGAAGAGGAAGAGGTGGATGGAAGGTGGCTTACTGAATCATTCTCCATGATGTCCTCCACGATTCTCACTATGTCTGAGAAGGAGGGCCTGGAAGTGTAGGGGTCCATCCAGCAGTTTCTCATTAAATGCAGTCTGAGAGAGAGAGAGGGGGAGAGAGAGGGAGGGAGAGAAAGAGAGAGGGAGAAGGAGAGCGAGAGATCGAGGGAGAGAGAGAGAAGTAGAGAGAGGGAGAAGTAGAGAGGGAGAAGGAGCGAGATCGAGGGAGAAGGAGAGAGAGAGATCGAGAGAGGGAGAGAGAAAGAGAGAAAGAGAGAGAGAAAGAAGTAGAGAGAGAGAGAGAAGTAGAGAAAGAGAAAGAGAGAGAGAGAGAGAGAGAGAGAGAGAGGGAGGGAGGGAGGGAGGGAGGGAGGGAGGGAGGGAGGGAGGGAGGGAGGGAGGGAGGGAGGGAGGGAGGGAGGGAGGGAGGGAGGGAGAAAGAGTGAGGGACAGAGAGAGAGAGAGGGAGATATAGAGAGAGAGAGAGGGAGGGAAAAAGTGAGGGACAGAGAGAAAAAGTGAGGGACAGAGAGAGCTTGTTCGCATCCCAAATGACACCCTGTTCACTATATAGTGCACCCCTATGGGCCCTGGTCAAATGTAGTGCACTATGTAGTGAATAGGGAGCCATTTCTGACGAAGCCCTAGAATACATTCAAACTCAATGCTTCATCCAGTATTCCACAGAGGGGTTGTGTTCAGGAAAGAGACATTATTTTAAATAAAGAGGTCCTACCAGAACTTGTCCAATAAGGGTTAGGGTTAAATAAAGAGGTCCTACCTAAATTTGTCCAATAAGGGTTAGGGTTAAATAGAGGTCCTACCTAAACGTGTCCAATAAGGGTTAGGGTTAAATAGAGGTCCTACCTAAACTTGTCCAATAAGGGTTAGGGTTAAATAGAGGTCCTACCTAAATTTGTCCAATAAGGGTTAGGGTTAAGGAAAGAGGTCCTACCTAAACGTGTCCAATAAGGGTTAGGGTTAAGTAAAGAGGTCCTACCTAAATGTGTCCAATAAGGGTTAGGGTTAAATAAAGAGGTCCTACCAGAACTTGTCCAATAAGGGTTAGGGTTAAATAGAGGTCCTACCTAAACGTGTCCAATAAGGGTTAGGGTTAAATAGAGGTCCTACCTAAACGTGTCCAATAAGGGTTAGGGTTAAATAAAGAGGTCCTACCTAAACGTGTCCAATAAGGGTTAGGGTTAAATAGAGGTCCTACCTAAACGTGTCCAATAAGGGTTAGGGTTAAACAAAGAGGTCCTACCTAAACGTGTCCAATAAGGGTTAGGGTTAAATAAAGAGGTCCTACCTAAACGTGTCCAATAAGGGTTAGGGTTAAGTAAAGAGGTCCTACCTAAACGTGTCCAATAAGGGTTAGGGTTAAATAGAGATCCTACCTAAACGTGTCCAATAAGGGTTAGGGTTAAATAGAGGTCCTACCTAAACGTGTCCAATAAGGGTTAGGGTTAAATAGAGGTCCTACCTAAACGTGTCCAATAAGGGTTAGGGTTAAATAGAGGTCCTACCTAAACGTGTCCAATAAGGGTTAGGGTTAAATAGAGGTCCTACCTAAACGTGTCCAATAAGGGTTAGGGTTAAATAGAGGTCCTACCTAAACGTGTCCAATAAGGGTTAGCGTTAAATAGAGGTCCTACCTAAACGTGTCCAATAAGGGTTAGGGTTAAATAGAGGTCCTACCTAAACGTGTCCAATAAGGGTTAGGGTTAAGTAGAGGTCCTACCTAAACGTGTCCAATAAGGGTTAGGGTTAAATAGAGGTCCTACCTAAACGTGTCCAATAAGGGTTAGGGTTAAATAGAGGTCCTACCTAAACGTGTCCAATAAGGGTTAGGGTTAAATAGAGGTCCTACCTAAACGTGTCCAATAAGGGTTAGGGTTAAATAGAGGTCCTACCTAAACGTGTCCAATAAGGGTTAGGGTTAAATAGAGGTCCTACCTAAACGTGTCCAATAAGGGTTAGGGTTAAATAGAGGTCCTACCTAAACGTGTCCAATAAGGGTTAGGGTTAAGTAGAGGTCCTACCTAAACGTGTCCAATAAGGGTTAGGGTTAAATAGAGGTCCTACCTAAACGTGTCCAATAAGGGTTAGGGTTAAATAGAGGTCCTACCTAAACGTGTCCAATAAGGGTTAGGGTTAAATAGAGGTCCTACCTAAACGTGTCCAATAAGGGTTAGGGTTAAATAGAGGTCCTACCTAAACGTGTCCAATAAGGGTTAGCGTTAAATAGAGGTCCTACCTAAACGTGTCCAATAAGGGTTAGGGTTAAATAGAGGTCCTACCTAAACGTGTCCAATAAGGGTTAGCGTTAAATAGAGGTCCTACCTAAACGTGTCCAATAAGGGTTAGGGTTAAATAGAGGTCCTACCTAAACGTGTCCAATAAGGGTTAGGGTTAAATAGAGGTCCTACCTAAACGTGTCCAATAAGGGTTAGGGTTAAATAGAGGTCCTACCTAAACGTGTCCAATAAGGGTTAGGGTTAAATAGAGGTCCTACCTAAACGTGTCCAATAAGGGTTAGGGTTAAATAGAGGTCCTACCTAAACGTGTCCAATAAGGGTTAGGGTTAAATAGAGGTCCTACCTAAACGTGTCCAATAAGGGTTAGGGTTAAATAGAGGTCCTACCTAAACGTGTCCAATAAGGGTTAGGGTTAAATAGAGGTCCTACCTAAACGTGTCCAATAAGGGTTAGGGTTAAATAGAGGTCCTACCTAAACGTGTCCAATAAGGGTTAGGGTTAAATAGAGGTCCTACCTAAACGTGTCCAATAAGGGTTAGGGTTAAATAGAGGTCCTACCTAAACGTGTCCAATAAGGGTTAGGGTTAAATAGAGGTCCTACCTAAACGTGTCCAATAAGGGTTAGCGTTAAATAGAGGTCCTACCTAAACGTGTCCAATAAGGGTTAGGGTTAAATAGAGGTCCTACCTAAACGTGTCCAATAAGGGTTAGGGTTAAGTAGAGGTCCTACCTAAACGTGTCCAATAAGGGTTAGGGTTAAATAGAGGTCCTACCTAAACGTGTCCAATAAGGGTTAGGGTTAAATAGAGGTCCTACCTAACGTGTCCAATAAGGGTTAGGGTTAAATAGAGGTCCTACCTAAACGTGTCCAATAAGGGTTAGGGTTAAATAGAGGTCCTACCTAAACGTGTCCAATAAGGGTTAGGGTTAAATAGAGGTCCTACCTAAACGTGTCCAATAAGGGTTAGGGTTAAATAGAGGTCCTACCTAAACGTGTCCAATAAGGGTTAGGGTTAAGTAGAGGTCCTACCTAAACGTGTCCAATAAGGGTTAGGGTTAAATAGAGGTCCTACCTAAACGTGTCCAATAAGGGTTAGGGTTAAATAGAGGTCCTACCTAAACGTGTCCAATAAGGGTTAGGGTTAAATAGAGGTCCTACCTAAACGTGTCCAATAAGGGTTAGGGTTAAATAGAGGTCCTACCTAAACGTGTCCAATAAGGGTTAGCGTTAAATAGAGGTCCTACCTAAACGTGTCCAATAAGGGTTAGGGTTAAATAGAGGTCCTACCTAAACGTGTCCAATAAGGGTTAGCGTTAAATAGAGGTCCTACCTAAACGTGTCCAATAAGGGTTAGGGTTAAATAGAGGTCCTACCTAAACGTGTCCAATAAGGGTTAGGGTTAAATAGAGGTCCTACCTAAACGTGTCCAATAAGGGTTAGGGTTAAATAGAGGTCCTACCTAAACGTGTCCAATAAGGGTTAGGGTTAAATAGAGGTCCTACCTAAACGTGTCCAATAAGGGTTAGGGTTAAATAGAGGTCCTACCTAAACGTGTCCAATAAGGGTTAGGGTTAAATAGAGGTCCTACCTAAACGTGTCCAATAAGGGTTAGGGTTAAATAGAGGTCCTACCTAAACGTGTCCAATAAGGGTTAGGGTTAAATAGAGGTCCTACCTAAACGTGTCCAATAAGGGTTAGGGTTAAATAGAGGTCCTACCTAAACGTGTCCAATAAGGGTTAGGGTTAAATAGAGGTCCTACCTAAACGTGTCCAATAAGGGTTAGGGTTAAATAGAGGTCCTACCTAAACGTGTCCAATAAGGGTTAGGGTTAAATAGAGGTCCTACCTAAACGTGTCCAATAAGGGTTAGGGTTAAATAGAGGTCCTACCTAAACGTGTCCAATAAGGGTTAGGGTTAAATAGAGGTCCTACCTAAACGTGTCCAATAAGGGTTAGGGTTAAATAGAGGTCCTACCTAAACGTGTCCAATAAGGGTTAGGGTTAAATAGAGGTCCTACCTAAACTTGTCCAATAAGAACACAGTTTGGTTTTGTGCCCTACTGAACACGACCCCGTCGCTGCTGTAACCACAACACTATCAAATATGTTCACTTATTTAATTTAACTCGGCAAGTCAGTTAAGAACAAATTCTTATTTACAATGACGGCCTACACCGGCCAAACCCGGACGACGCTGGGCCAATGATGCGCCGCCCTATGGTACTCCCAACGACGCTGGGCCAATGATGCGCCGCCCTATGGTACTCCCAACGACGCTGGGCCAATAATGCGCCGCCCTATGGTACTCCCAACGACGCTGGGCCAATAATGCGCCGCCCTATGGTACTCCCAACGACGCTGGGCCAATGATACGCCGCCCTATGATACTCCCAATCACCAGCCGGGTGTGATGCAGTCTGTGATACAATATCAGTGATGTCACGGTCACTTACATCTCTGGCCTGCAGCCCTCGGGGTCTTTGTTCTTGAGACCGGCACAGATGTGATAGACGACGGCCTCTGGTGTCTCCAAGTCATGGTATGGTAAGGTGCCTGGGAACCACAAGTACCCACTGTGTTATGTCCAAGGTGTTATAAATACATTGACTTTCGAATTAGTTTCTTATTTACTTATCTGGGTAAATAAAAAGGTTAGATAAATACAAAATATCAGGCCTGTCATCCTTATGGACACTGGGTAGCCAACTATACAGGCTTGTAAATGATGTTAGACATTGTTTTTATTTCCATTGTTTATGAACACGAAACTCACCAAACGTCTGTATCTCCCACAGCACGATGCCAAATGCCCACACGTCCCCCTTGAAGCTGTAATAGTTGGTTCTGAAGTACTCGGGGGGGGTACCAGCGTAGGGGCACACGTTCCTATACACATAACCACACATTGGAAACAGTCACCCTTTAAAACTCACACTGAGACCATTATCACAGATTAAGATTAAGTCTAACCCCCCCACCCCTACCATGAATTTGCTACAGTACAGTCATCTGAGCCGGGGCGGCAGGGTAGCCTAGTGCTTAGAGCGTTAGACTAGTAACTGGAAGGTTGCAAGTTCAAACCCCCGAGCTGACAAGGTACAAAATCTGTCGTTCTGCCCCTGAACAAGGCAGTTAACCCACTGTTCCCAGGCCGTCATTGAAAATAAGAATTTGTTCTTAACTGACTTGCTTAGTTAAATAAAGGTAAAAAAATTAATTAAATAAAAACTGCCCTACCAAGCTAAAAGTCAGTAAATGCTCATTTGGGTTGCTACATTAAATACATGCTTAATCATGTGGACAAGTATCATGCCTCTATTGTGTTCAGGAGAAAATGGGGCCCATGTTAGCAGTAACTGGGGGTTAGCCCATGTTAGCCAGTAACTGGGGGTTAGCCCATGTTAGCCAGTAACTGGGGGTTAGCCCATGTTAGCCAGTAACTGGGGGTTAGCCCATGTTAGCCAGTAACTGGGGGTTAGCCCATGTTAGCCAGTAACTGGGGGTTAGCCCATGTTAGCCAGTAACTGGGGGTTAGCCCATGTTAGCAGTAACTGGGGGTTAGCCCATGTTAGCAGTAACTGGGGGTTAGCCCATGTTAGCCAGTAACTGGGGGTTAGCCCATGTTAGCCAGTAACTGGGGGTTAGCCCATGTTAGCCAGTAACTGGGGGTTAGCCCATGTTAGCAGTAACTGGGGGTTAGCCCATGTTAGCCAGTAACTGGGGGTTAGCCCATGTTAGCCAGTAACTGGGGGTTAGCCCATGTTAGCAGTAACTGGGGGTTAGCCCATGTTAGCAGTAACTGGGGGTTAGCCCATGTTAGCAGTAACTGGGGGTTAGCCCATGTTAGCCAGTAACTGGGGGTTAGCCCATGTTAGCAGTAACTGGGGGTTAGCCCATGTTAGCCAGTAACTGGGGGTTAGCCCATGTTAGCCAGTAACTGGGGGTTAGCCCATGTTAGCCAGTAACTGGAGGTTAAGCCCATGTTAGCAGTAACTGGGGGTTAGCCCATGTTAGCCAGTAACTGGGGGTTAGCCCATGTTAGCCAGTAACTGGAGGTTAAGCCCATGTTAGCAGTAACTGGGGGTTAGCCCATGTTAGCCAGTAACTGGAGGTTAAGCCCATGTTAGCAGTAACTGGAGGTTAAGCCCATGTTAGCCAGTAACTGGAGGTTAAGCCCATGTTAGCCAGTAACTGGAGGTTAAGCCCATGTTAGCCAGTAACTGGGGGTTAGCCCATGTTAGCAGTAACTGGAGGTTAAGCCCATGTTAGCAGTAACTGTATAAAGCTACTGTGAAACCAAGGTAAATAAAGTTCCACACTATGACCAGTTACTGCCTTTTTACTTAGTAGGGCAACGTAGGTGTTTCCTGTTTCAGGTTTCTGCCAGTGTGTGTCACTGAACCCTGTGTGTGTGTGTCACTGAACCCTGTGTGTGTGTGTGTGTGTGTGTGTGTGTGTGTGTGTGTGTGTGTGTGTGTGTGTGTGTGTGTGACTGAACCCTGTGTGCGTGTGTGTGCGTGTGTGACTGAACCCTCTGTGCGTGTGTGACTGAACCATCTGTGTGTGTGTGTGTGTGTGTGACTGAACCCTGTGTGCGTGTGTGTGTGTGACTGAACCCTGTGTGCGTGTGTGTGTGTGACTGAACCCTCTGTGTGTGTGTGTGTGTGTGTGTGTGTGTGTGTGTGTGTGTGTGTGTGTGTGTGTGTGTGACTGAACCCTCTGTGTGTGTGTGTGTGTGTGTGTGTGTGTGTGTGTGTGTGTGTGTGTGTGTGTGTGTGTGTGTGTGTGTGTGTGTGTGTGTGTGTGACTGAACCCTGTGTGCGTGTGTGTGCGTGTGTGACTGAACCCTCTGTGCGTGTGTGTGCGTGTGTGACTGAACCATCTGTGCGTGTGTGTGCGTGTGTGACTGAACCCTGTGTGCGTGTGTGTGTGTGACTGAACCCTCTGTGTGTGTGTGTGTGTGTGTGTGTGTGTGTGTGTGTGTGTGTGTGTGTGTGTGTGTGTGTGTGTGTGTGTGTGTGTGTGTGTGTGTGACTGAACCCTGTGTGCGTGTGTGTGCGTGTGTGACTGAACCCTCTGTGCGTGTGTGTGCGTGTGCGTGTGTGACTGAACCCTCTGTGCGCGTGTGTGCGTGTGTGACTGAACCCTCTGTGCGTGTGTGTGCGTGTGTGTCTGAACCCTCTGTGTGTGTGTGACTGAACCCTCTGTGTGTGTGTGTGTGTGTGTGTGTGTGTGTGCATGTGCATGTGTGACTGAACCCTCTGTGTGCGTGCGTGTGTGTGCGTGACTGAACCCTCTGTGTGTGTGTGACTGAACCCTCTGTGTGTGTGTGTGTGTGCATGTGCGTGTGTGTGTGTGTGACTGAACCCTGTGTGTGTGTGTGACTGAACCCTCTGTGTGTGTGTGTGTGCGTGTGTGTGTGTGACTGAACCCTGTGTGCGTGTGTGTGTGACTGAACCCTGTGTGTGTGTGTGTGCATGTGCGTATGTGTGTGTGACTGAACCCTGTGTGTGTGTGTGTGTGTGTGACTGAACCCTGTGTGTGTGTGTGTGTGACTGAACCCTGTGTGTGTGTGTGTGTGTGTGTCTGAACCCTGTGTGTGTGTGTGTGTGTGTGTGTGTGTGTGTGTGTGTGTGTGTGTGTGTGTGTGTGTGTGTGTGACTGAACCCTGTGTGCGTGTGTGTGCGTGTGTGACTGAACCCTCTGTGCGTGTGTGTGCGTGTGTGACTGAACCATCTGTGCGTGTGTGTGCGTGTGTGACTGAACCCTGTGTGTGTGTGTGTGTGTGACTGAACCCTCTGTGTGTGTGTGTGTGTGTGTGTGTGTGTGTGTGTGTGTGTGTGTGTGTGTGTGTGTGACTGAACCCTCTGTGTGTGTGTGTGTGTGTGTGTGTGTGTGTGTGTGTGTGTGTGTGTGTGTGTGTGTGTGTGTGTGTGTGTGTGTGTGTGTGTGTGACTGAACCCTGTGTGCGTGTGTGTGCGTGTGTGACTGAACCCTCTGTGCGTGTGTGACTGAACCCTCTGTGCGTGTGTGTGCGTGTGTGACTGAACCATCTGTGCGTGTGTGTGCGTGTGTGACTGAACCCTGTGTGCGTGTGTGTGTGTGACTGAACCCTCTGTGTGTGTGTGTGTGTGTGTGTGTGTGTGTGTGTGTGTGTGTGTGTGTGTGTGTGTGTGTGTGTGTGTGTGTGTGTGTGTGACTGAACCCTGTGTGCGTGTGTGTGCGTGTGTGACTGAACCCTCTGTGCGTGTGTGTGCGTGTGCGTGTGTGACTGAACCCTCTGTGCGCGTGTGTGCGTGTGTGACTGAACCCTCTGTGCGTGTGTGTGCGTGTGTGTCTGAACCCTCTGTGTGTGTGTGACTGAACCCTCTGTGTGTGTGTGTGTGTGTGTGTGTGTGTGTGCATGTGCATGTGTGACTGAACCCTCTGTGTGCGTGCGTGTGTGTGCGTGACTGAACCCTCTGTGTGTGTGTGACTGAACCCTCTGTGTGTGTGTGTGTGTGCATGTGCGTGTGTGTGTGTGTGACTGAACCCTGTGTGTGTGTGTGACTGAACCCTCTGTGTGTGTGTGTGTGCGTGTGTGTGTGTGACTGAACCCTGTGTGCGTGTGTGTGTGACTGAACCCTGTGTGTGTGTGTGTGCATGTGCGTATGTGTGTGTGACTGAACCCTGTGTGTGTGTGTGTGTGTGTGACTGAACCCTGTGTGTGTGTGTGTGTGACTGAACCCTGTGTGTGTGTGTGTGTGTGTGTCTGAACCCTGTGTGTGTGTGTGTGTGTGTGTGTGTGTGTGTGTGTGTGTGTGTGTGTGTGTGTGTGTGTGTGTGTGTGTGTGTGTGTGTGTGTGTGTGTGTGTGTGACTGAACCCTGTGTGCGTGTGTGTGCGTGTGTGACTGAACCCTCTGTGCGTGTGTGTGCGTGTGTGACTGAACCATCTGTGCGTGTGTGTGCGTGTGTGACTGAACCCTGTGTGCGTGTGTGTGTGTGACTGAACCCTCTGTGTGTGTGTGTGTGTGTGTGTGTGTGTGTGTGTGTGTGTGTGTGTGTGTGTGTGTGTGTGTGACTGAACCCTCTGTGTGTGTGTGTGTGTGTGTGTGTGTGTGTGTGTGTGTGTGTGTGTGTGTGTGTGTGTGTGTGTGTGTGTGTGTGTGTGTGTGTGTGTGTGTGTGACTGAACCCTGTGTGCGTGTGTGTGCGTGTGTGACTGAACCCTCTGTGCGTGTGTGTGCGTGTGTGACTGAACCATCTGTGCGTGTGTGTGCGTGTGTGACTGAACCCTGTGTGCGTGTGTGTGTGTGACTGAACCCTCTGTGTGTGTGTGTGTGTGTGTGTGTGTGTGTGTGTGTGTGTGTGTGTGTGTGTGTGTGTGTGACTGAACCCTGTGTGCGTGTGTGTGCGTGTGTGACTGAACCCTCTGTGCGTGTGTGTGCGTGTGTGACTGAACCCTCTGTGCGTGTGTGTGCGTGTGTGACTGAACCCTCTGTGCGTGTGTGTGCGTGTGTGACTGAACCCTCTGTGTGTGTGTGACTGAACCCTCTGTGTGTGTGTGTGTGTGTGTGTGTGTGCATGTGCATGTGTGACTGAACCCTCTGTGTGCGTGCGTGTGTGTGCGTGACTGAACCCTCTGTGTGTGTGTGACTGAACCCTCTGTGTGTGTGTGTGTGTGCATGTGCGTGTGTGTGTGTGTGACTGAACCCTGTGTGTGTGTGACTGAACCCTCTGTGTGTGTGTGTGTGCGTGTGTGTGTGTGTGACTGAACCCTGTGTGCGTGTGTGTGTGACTGAACCCTGTGTGCATGTGTGTGTGTGTGACTGAACCCTGTGTGCATGTGCATGTGTGTGTGTGACTGAACCCTGTGTGCATGTGCGTGTGTGTGTGTGACTGAACCCTGTGTGTGTGTGTGTGTGTGTGTGTGTGTGTGTGACTGAACCCTGTGTGTGTGTGTGTGTGTGTGACTGAACCCTGTGTGTGTGTGTGTGTGTGTGTGACTGAACCCTGTGTGTGTGTGTGTGTGTCTGAACCCTGTGTGTGTGTGTGTGTGTGTGTGTGTGTGTGTGTGTGTGTGTGTGTGTGTGTGTGTGTGTGTGTGTGTGTGTGTGACTGAACCCTGTGTGCGTGTGTGTGCGTGTGTGACTGAACCCTCTGTGCGTGTGTGTGCGTGTGTGACTGAACCATCTGTGCGTGTGTGTGCGTGTGTGACTGAACCCTGTGTGCGTGTGTGTGTGTGACTGAACCCTCTGTGTGTGTGTGTGTGTGTGTGTGTGTGTGTGTGTGTGTGTGTGTGTGACTGAACCCTGTGTGCGTGTGTGTGCGTGTGTGACTGAACCCTCTGTGCGTGTGTGTGCGTGTGTGACTGAACCCTCTGTGCGTGTGTGTGCGTGTGTGACTGAACCCTCTGTGCGTGTGTGTGCGTGTGTGACTGAACCCTCTGTGTGTGTGTGACTGAACCCTCTGTGTGTGTGTGTGTGTGTGTGTGTGTGTGTGTGTGTGTGTGTGTGTGTGTGTGTGTGTGTGTGCATGTGCATGTGTGACTGAACCCTCTGTGTGCGTGCGTGTGTGTGCGTGACTGAACCCTCTGTGTGTGTGTGACTGAACCCTCTGTGTGTGTGTGTGTGTGCATGTGCGTGTGTGTGTGTGTGACTGAACCCTGTGTGTGTGTGTGACTGAACCCTCTGTGTGTGTGTGTGTGTGCGTGTGTGTGTGTGACTGAACCCTGTGTGCGTGTGTGTGTGACTGAACCCTGTGTGTGTGTGTGTGTGCATGTGCGTGTGTGTGTGTGACTGAACCCTGTGTGCATGTGTGTGTGTGTGACTGAACCCTGTGTGCATGTGCATGTGTGTGTGTGACTGAACCCTGTGTGCATGTGCGTGTGTGTGTGTGACTGAACCCTGTGTGTGTGTGTGTGTGTGTGTGTGTGTGACTGAACCCTGTGTGTGTGTGTGTGTGTGTGACTGAACCCTGTGTGTGTGTGTGTGTGTGACTGAACCCTGTGTGTGTGTGTGTGTGTGTGTGTGTCTGAACCCTGTGTGTGTGTGTGTGTGTGTGTGTGTGTGTGTGTGTCTCTCTGACCCGTGGGTGTTTCCTGCGACTGCTGTGGCGGCTCTTCATGCGGGTCAGGTCTCTGGCCAGACCAAACTCTGACACCTTTATCTCCCAGGGAAACCTGCTCACCATGATGTTCCTGAGGGCCAGGTCACAGTGCACCACCTGAAACACAACACAGATCCCAGAACAGTTACTGTCACCTGAATGGTATGTAACACCATCTATAAGGACAGATCCCAGAACAGTTACTGTCACCGGAACTGTATTTAACACCATCTATAAGGACAGATCCCAGAACAGTTACTGTCACCTGAATGGTACGTAACACCATCTATAAGGACAGATCCCAGAACAGTTACTGTCACCTGAACGGTATGTAACACCATCTGTAAGGACAGATCCCAGAACAGTTACTGTCACCTGAACGGTATGTAACACCATCTGTAAGGACAGATCCCAGAACAGTTACTTTCACCTGAACGGTACGTAACACCATCTATAAGGACAGATCCCAGAACAGTACTATTTTCTGACTGTACTGTGTCTATCATGATGTTCTGTAGCTGTGTGTAAGGGTTTACTGTCTGTAAGAACTAGTCATAGGTCACAGTGCACCACCTGGAACACAGACCCCAGAACAGTTTCTGACTGACTGACTGGTCCAAGAGCAGTTAAATGCCAGTGGCAGTTTGGTGTCATAAGGAATGAGTGGGAGGAGGAGGAAACTGGGTACCATTTTGGATCGGAGGTGTTCCATGGCCAGTGCGATGTGATAGGACGCGATGGTGAGCAAGCTCTGTAGCTCAGGGTCAGAGGTCAGATCGTCTTTGTGGGTCTGAAGGAAGTGCCGCAGGGTTCCGTAGCTCACAAACTCCATGATCAACACATAGGGTTCTGGGAGGACACACACACACACACACACACTGGAATTCAGCTTGTAGTAGTTGTAGGTAATATATTATAGATAAGGTGGCACTCTTTTTCTATTCTATATGGAGACAATGTAAATAATGCAGTCAGCAAGAGTGGTCAAATATAGCACACTATAAAAGTAGGGTTTCGTTTGGCACGCAGCCCTGAAGTTCAGCTCGTTTTCCCTCCTGACCCTCAGTGGTTCTCCTGTCCAGCAGATGGAGGTGCTGTCTGTTCTTACCCTCAGTGGTGTTCCAGTCCAGCAGCTGGAGAATGTTCTTGTGGTGCACCAGCTTCCTCATAATGGATACCTCCATCTCCATACGCTTAGGGGTCACACCTACAGGACAAAATGGATGCTATTAGTGAAAACCAGATTGAACTCTCAGGGTTTTATTCACATATTTATTTAATTGAACCTTTATTTAATCAGGAAGGGCTCATTGAGATTTTAAATATCTTTTTCAAGAGCGTCCTGACCAAGATGGGCAGCACCAAGTCATTACACAATTACAGACAGACAACATGAAAAACTACAAGTAATCTGGTAAAAACCAAATCATAAAACAGCTAATTAAAAACATTGCCAGGTCAGAGAATCAGCCTCAAAGTCCTTCATCAGTGATTTAAAAAACACCAATAGGGACAAGTTCTTCCACTGTAAAAGTATTTTATAAGGCGTTCCAAGCCAATGGCGCAGAGGACATAAAAGCCCTTTTACCAAATTTAGTTCGGACATTTGGAACAGTTAGCAGGATAAAGTCCAGCGAACGAAGAGAGTACCCACCACATCTCTGAACAATAAATAGGTAGTAAACCCAAAATGGCATTGTTAGTAAAAGTATACCAGTGACTGAGCCTACGAGTGACTAGAGAAGGCCAGCCAACCCTGATGTACAAAGTGCAGTGGTGCGTAAGGGTTTTGCAGTTTAAAATTAATCTCAAAGTGCCATGGTAAACAGTTTAAATTGATCTCAAACACTGAGTGGAAGCATTCACATATAAAATATCCCCATTTAGCAAATTTTTGTCAAAATGATTTATATAAAATTAATACGAGGGGACCAAGTACAGAGCCCTGGGGCACACCATTACAGACAGACAATTTAACAGACATGAGCCCATCAAATTGAGTGCACAGAGTTCTATCAGACAGATAGTTAGCAAACCATGCAACTGCATTCTATGAAAGACCTAAGCTCGACAATCTCTGTCTCAGTATAGCATGATCAACTATATATCAAAAGTGAGTGAGACACAGTGCTGTTTTTTTGTCAAGGGCTTCAGTGATATCATTTAAAACCTTCATGGCTGCTGTAATTGTGCTATGCTTCTTCCTGAAGCCCGATTGGTACATTGATAACATAGAGTTAGTATAGAAAAACTATTTTTGCTGTTCAATAACAACGGTTTCAAGTATTTTCTCCAGTGGTGACAGCTTTGAGATTGGCCTATAATTATTTAAAAGAGTTGGATCTCCCCAGTTGGATCTCCACCTTTTAAAAGTGGGTAGGACAAATGCTGATTTCCAGATTTTCCGGATTTCATTACATTCCAGGGTTAAATTCAACAGAGATGTTAAGTGGTTCAGCTATGAAATCAGCTGCCAGTTGTAATAAACAAGCAGGCATCAAGAAGATCAAGACCTGCAGGTTCTCTCTGATCTAAGGATTTCAGGGCTTTATCAGGGCTCTTGCACTGAGAATGACAAAAAGATAAACGTTTGACCAGCTCTCACTGGTTCATCCACACAGGGTTGGACAGAGACAGAGGACACAGGGTTGGACAGAGACAGAGGACACTGGTTCATCCACACAGGGTTGGACAGAGACAGAGGACACTGGTTCATCCACACAGGGTTGGACAGAGACAGAGGACACTGGTTCATCCACACAGGGTTGGACAGAGACAGAGGACACTGGTTCATCCACACAGGGTTGGACAGAGACAGAGGACACTGGTTCATCCACACAGGGTTGGACAGAGACAGAGGACACTGGTTCATCCACACAGGGTTGGACAGAGACAGAGGACACTGGTTCATCCACACAGGGTTGGACAGAGACAGAGGACACTGGTTCATCCACACAGGGTTGGACAGAGACAGAGGACACTGGTTCATCCACACAGGGTTGGACAGAGACAGAGGACACTGGTTCATCCACACAGGGTTGTAAAGAGACAGAGGACACTGGTTCATCCACACAGGGTTGTAAAGAGACAGAGGACACTGGTTCATCCACACAGGGTTGTACAGAGACAGAGGACACTGGTTCATCCACACAGGGTTGGACAGAGACAGAGGACACTGGTTCATCCACACAGGGTTGGACAGAGACAGAGGACACTGGTTCATCCACACAGGGTTGTACAGAGACAGAGGACACTGGTTCATCTACACAGGGATGGACAGAGGACACTGGTTCATCCACACAGGGTTGTACAGAGACAGAGGACACTGGTTCATCCACACAGGGTTGTACAGAGACAGAGGACACTGGTTCATCCACACAGGGTTGGACAGAGACAGAGGACACCGGTTCATCCACACAGGGTTGTAAAGAGACAGAGGACACCGGTTCATCCACACAGGGTTGGACAGAGACAGAGGACACTGGTTCATCCACACAGGGTTGGACAGAGACAGAGGACACTGGTTCATCCACACAGGGTTGTAAAGAGACAGAGGACACTGGTTCATCCACACAGGGTTGGACAGAGACAGAGGACACTGGTTCATTCACACAGGGTTGGACAGAGGACACTGGTTCATCCACACAGGGTTGGACAGAGACAGAGGACACTGGTTCATTCACACAGGGTTGGACAGAGGACACTGGTTCATCCACACAGGGTTGGACAGAGACAGAGGACACTGGTTCATTCACACAGGGTTGGACAGAGGACACTGGTTCATCCACACAGGGTTGTACAGAGACAGAGGACTCTGAATCAAATAGCCTACCAGATGATACAAAGTGCTCATTGAAACAATTCAGCATTTCAGTTTTGTCATGTACAGCAACAGAGTCCTTCAACACACATGACAGTAATTCATTAACATTACTGTTGCCAGACATAGACTTAAAAGCCTTCCAAAACATTCTAGAATCATTTAGGTTGTCAGTGGTAACAGACTTGGCCTTCCTGAGAAGAAAAGAACACTTGTTTCGAAGCTGCCTAAAAACAAGCCAATCAGCATCAGAACATGATTTCCTTGCTTTAAGCAGAGGCTAGATTACGATCGTGAATAATACAAGACAGCTCAGAAGAAAAACACGGATTATCCCACGCTTTAACCCTGAACCTATGGAATGGGGCATGTTTGTTTTACTATTTGGAGAAAGAAAAAAAACATCATGAAATAATTTCCAGGCAGTTTCTACATCAGAGATAAAACTCAATCTGCTCCAGTCAAAATAAAACAAATCATGAAAGAAATCCTGCTTATTAAAAACGATTAATTTCTCTTAGGAATAAAGAGTGGGTTTGTCTTAGGAACCTTAGTGTTTCTAACAGCAACAACAGCACAATAGTCACTTAAATCATGACAACAACAAAAAAACACACCAACCGCAGAATATTTATGTGGAACATTTGTCAATATCAAATCAATCCGGGTAGATATGGATTTTGCTGTGTGACCTAGAATGTATATTTAGGAGCACAAGTACGTACGCCTAGAAGAATTAAGGATTTTTAGCTTTAATACCTCAAATATCTTTCATTGTGCCCCTACATTTCTTTGTGTGCACCTACATTTCTTTGTGTGCCCCTACATTTCTTTGTGTGCACCTACATTTCTCAACTTAGGCTGAACATTTACAATGTTCTCCTTGTAAAAGCTCAGAGTAAAAGCCCTTGGCTCTTTGTGTACATCCCAAATAACAAGCTATTCCGTATACAGACCTTGGCCCCACTCTCCGAGGGGGAACATGCCCCCCAAATGTTTTTTCTCCCAATCCACACACGCTTATTAACACACACTTGTACATGTTTGAAATAGTACAAATCTAAGCCATCACTAGTTACCACACCCACAATGTAAGCCTACTGTACCCTCTTTGGTGATCTTGCAGGTGAACATGCCGTGTCCCTTGCAGGTTCCCCGTGTCATCCTGGCCTTGTAGAAGACTCCCTCCTTCCCTGCCTTGATGAGCTGCAGCAGACTGAGGTCTGCCTTGGTGAAACGGGGAGCCTGGGGATAATCACACGACTGTGGTTGTTATACTGTTTATAGACTTACTCAACTCGGTATACTTTTTAAACTGTGTACAACAGTGGAGGCTGGTGTGTGTGTGTGTGTGGGGGGGGGGGGAAGCTAGAGGAGGATGGGCTCATTGTAATGAACGGAATGGAATTAATGGAACGGAGTAAAACGTGGTTTTGATAACATTCCATTTATTCCATTCCGGCCATTACAATGAGCCCGTCCTCCTATAGCTCCTCCCACCAGCCTCCTCTGATATACAATATGGTTATTACCTACTGTACATCATCCATACACACTGTCTGTAGATCCCGTCTGTGTGTGTGTGCCTGTGTGTGTGTATAGTCCTATGCGCGGGTGTGTGTGTGTAGCAAATGTATGCATACCGGTTGCGGTGGCCTCCAAGGCAGTCTGTTCGTGACAGACCTGTTCTTGTTTCTCTGTAGTGACGTCTGCTCCTCAGGGTCCTCTTTCCCCAGCTTCTCTGTCAAGGTGATGGGGTACGGGCTCGGGGAAGCAGGAGAGAGGAGCGGGGAGTCTGGAGTGGAAAGTACATTTCCCAGAGGCCTTCCTCCTCGCAGGTCCCGAATGGTCCTCTCCAAGGAGCGATACCTGACAACAGCCAAAAGTGAGGATGTTCCGTGTATAGACAGACGGTCCATATGGGAATGGCTAACACAGAAAATATACTATATAGTGCAGTGCATTTGGGAAAGTATTCAGACCCCTTGACTTTTTCCACATTTTGTTACGTTACAGCGTTATTCTAAAATTGATTAAATTGTTTTTTCCCCCCTCATCAATCTACACACAATACCCATAATGACATCACAATACCCCATAATGACATCACAATACCCCATAATGACATCACAATACCCCATAATGACATCACAATACCCCATAATGACATCACAATACCCTATAATTACAAAGCAAAATGTTTTTTTTTTTGTCAATTTCTTTTAAGTGCATGAAATCAATTTACATAAGTATTCAGACACTTTACTCAGTACTTTGTTGAAGCACCTTTGGCAGCGATTTCAGCGATTTGAGTCTTCTTGGGTATGACGATACAAGCGTGGCACCTGTATTTAGTGAGTTTCTTGGCTGTGTCCTTAGAGTCGTTGTCCTGTTGGAAGGTGAACCTTCGTCCCAGTCTGAGGTCCTGAGCACTCTGGAGCAGGTTTTCATAAAGGGTCTCTCGGTACTTTGCTCTGTTCATCTTTCCCTCAATCTGACGAGTCTCCCAGTCCCATGATGCTGCCACCACCATGCTTCACCGTAGAGATGGTGCCAGGTTTCCTCCAGACGTGACACTTGGCATTCAGGCCAAAGTTTTCAATCTTGTTTCTCATGGTCTGAGAGTCTTTATGTGACTTTAGCAAACTCCAAGTGGGCTGTCATGTGCCTTTTACTGAAGAGTGGTTTCCCTCAGGCCCCTCTACCATAAAGGCCTCAGATTCTTGGTCACCTCCCTGACCAAGGCCATTCTCCCCCAATTGCTCAGTTTGGCTGTGCGGCCAGCTCTAGGAAGAGTCTTTGTGGTTCCAAACTTCTTCCATTTAAGAATGATAGAGGCCATTGTGTTCTTGGGGACCTTCAATGCTGCAGAAATGTTTTGCTACCCTTATCCAGATATGTGCCTCGAACACAATCCTGTCTCGGACCTCTACGGACAATTCCTTCGACCTCATGTCTTGATTTTTACTCGGTCATGCACAGTCCTCAACTGGGCACACAAGGTGGAAGGTGACATGAGGTTCTGATCGTAGCGATATCTGATCTGGTTGGAGGTTCTGAGTTTTGGTTTTAGCCATTATGTCCGTTGACCATTTTCCAGATAGCTGAATTTTAAGTTGTGTTCGATCATGTTAACAATGCATCGTAACTTGTTTCTAAATATATGTGTGGTAGATCTGCTTCCTTAAATATCGAGTTCCTTTCTCAAGGGTGGAAGGATAACTTTTTCATCTGTGTATAATTGTATCCCCAAAGTCGTGTCATCTAATTGAACTCTTGATTTGCTGGGCCAAATCATTTACAAAAAAGGACAAACAAAGTTGGGCCTTGTTTGACTCCAAACAGAGTGGGAAAACATTCGGTCTTCAACTCATTTACCTGTCCACAGGAGACTGGTGCATTCTCTCAACCAGCTTCACCTGGAATGCATTTCCAACTGTCTTGAAGGATTTCCCACATGTGATGAGCACTGGCTTGGTGCTTGGCTGCTTTTTCGTCACTCTGTGGTCCAACTCATCCCAAACCATCTCAGTTGGTTTGAGATCGGGTGATTGTGAAGGCCAGGTCATCTGATGCAGCACTCCATCACTCTCCTTCTTGGACAAATAGCCCTTATACAGCCTGGAGGTGTTTTGGGTCATTGTTGAAAAACAAATGATAGTCCCACTAAGCGCTAACCAGATGGGATGGCGTATCGCTGCAGAATACTGTGGTAGACATGCTGGTTAAGTGTGCCTTGAATTCTAAATAAATCCCGACAGTGTCACTAGCAAAGCACCTCCACCTCCTTCACACCTCCTCCATGTGTGTGGGAACCACACACGCAGAGATTATCGGTTCACCTACTCTGCGTCTCACAAAGACATGGCGGTTGGAACCAAAAATCTCAAATTTGGACTCATCAAACCAAAGGACAGATTTCCACCGGTCTAATGTCCATTGCTCGTTTTTCTTGGCCCAAGCAAGTCTCTTCTTCTTATTGGTGTCCTTTAGTAGTGGTTCTTTGTAGCAATTTGACCATGAAGGCCTGATTCACACAGTCTCCTCTGAACAGTTGATGTTGAGATGTGTCTGTTACTTGAACTCTGTGAAGCATTTATTTGGGCTGCCATTTCTGAGGCTGGTAAACTCAGTTGTGTGTGTGTGTGTGAATCCATGATTACAATGACGGATACATTTGATTATCTCGAGGGACAATCAAGGCGGAATAACATGGTTGTGGATGGAATTGCAGAATCTCCACATGAGACCTGGACGGACTCTGAGGACAAAGTGAGGGAAATTATCTCTGAGAAATTGAAGATGGACCACAGGAAGATTGAGGTGGAGCGCTCCCACAGGACTGCAAAACCAACATCCGACCCAGGTGAGAGGCCCAGGTCGATAGTGGTCAAGTTCCTGAGGTTCAAGGACAAGGTAGTGTAGCTGTTCTGGAAAGAGCTAAGAACTTGAGAGGCCGTATATTTTCCTTAATGAGGACTATCCTGACGCGGTGCGCCAGAAGAGGAACGAACTTATCCCAGCCAAGAAAGCTGCCAGAGCGCGTGGGGACATTGGTTACATCTGCTATAACAGGCTCATTGTCCGCTCTCCCTCCCAGAAGCCTTGAAGGGGTCTGAGTTCCAAGCCTATGGGTTCGTAGCTTCACCCCCACAGCACACACACACCCACACACCAATTGATTAATGGACTGTTGAATGTAAAAAATGTTCTCTTGCTTTGTTAGCTCTTTTCCGAATGATGTCTATCTCTGATAAGCTACCCAGGAAAGGACTGAAAATAGCAGCCCATATTAATAAATAGAGCCTTAGAAATAAAGGTTAATGAAATATAACTTCCTAACATCAGATAATATTTATACAGTGCACTAGGAAAGTATTCAGACCCCTTGAATTTTTCCACATTTTGTTACGTTACAGCCTTATTCTAAAACTGATTTTTTTAAAGTACTCAGTAATCTACACACAACATTAAAAATTAAAAACAGAAATACCTTATTTACATATGTATTCAGAACCCTTGCTATGAAATGTGAAATTGAGCTCAGGTACATCCTGTTTTCATTGATTGATTGATTGAACTTCAAATGATTGGACATGATTTGGAAAGGCAAACACCTGTCTATATAAAGGTCCCACCGTTAAGAGTTTATGTCAGAGCAAAATCCAAACCATGAGGTTGAAGGAATTGTCTGTAGAGCTCCAAGATAGGATTGTGTTCGAGGCACAGATCTGGGGAAGGGTAGCAAAAAATATCTGCAGCATTGAAGGTCCCCAAGTGGCCCCCATCATTCTTAAATGGAAGAAGTTTGAAACCACCAAGACACTTCCTAGATGTCTGCTCTACCCAAAATTACAACCAACCAATTGCTGCATTACCATTACCAAAGAGCATAAATGGTTAAAGAAAATTGTGGTGAATAAAAACATATACCAATTAAGGACCCAAAAAATGGACAGCTGTGCCATATTAATAGTTGGGAAGAGATTTGAGATGTACCCGTTTCCATGGAGCGTTGGACTAGTAACCGGAAGGTTGCGAGTTCAAACCCCCGAGCTGACAAGGTACAAATCTGTCGTTCTGCCCCTGAACAGGCAGTTAACCCACTGTTCCTAGGCCGTCATTGAAAATAAGAATGTGTTCTTAACTGACTTGCCTGGTTAAATAAAGGTAAAATTAAAATTAAAAATGGCTTGGTTTATGAATTGACGCGCAAAACAACGTCGGATTCAAAACTTTAACTTTCTCAATTTAAATTATTATACAAACGTCTTGCAATACAGTCTTCCCAGCTCTGCAGATTTTGCTGTGAGGAGACAGAGTCATTAGATCATTTATTTTGGTATTGTCCATATGTAGCTCGTTTTTGGTCACAGGTCCAGGAATGGCTGAAGAATTGCAACACTTGCTTAGAACTAATGCTGCAGATAGCAATACTGGGTGATTTGAAAAGTCATAGTCAATCAATCATATAATACATATTTTAGCAGAAATGTTTATTTAATTTACAATTTACAATCTTCCGGCGCCGACAGAGATGGCCGCCTCGCTTCGCGTTCCTAGGAAACTATGCAGTTTTTTGTTTTTTTACGTGTTATTTCTTACATTAGTACCCCAGGTCATCCTAGTTTTTTTGTTGGTTATTACTGCATTGTCGGAACTAGAAGCACAAGCATTTCGCTACACTTGCATTAACATCTGCTAACCATGTGTATGTGACAAATAAAATTTGATTTGATTTGAATAGAAAGGTTCAGTACTTTTGTGAAGCATCACAGCACAGTTGAACAATATACAGTGGGGCAACAAAGTATTTAGTCAGCCATCAATTGTGCAAGTTCTCCCACTTAAAAAGACGAGAGAGGCCTGTAATTTTAATCATAGGTACACTTCAACTATGACAGACAAAATTGTAGGATTTTTAATGAATTTATTTGCAAATTATGGTGGAAAATAAGTCCCCCCCCCCCCCCCCACTGTATACTTTAAAAAAAAGACTCTTCCTAGAGCTGGCCGATCGGCCAAACTGAGGGCCTTGGTCAGGGAGGTGACATAGAACCCAATGGTCACATGGGAGTTCCCATGTGAAGATGACATAAACTTCCAGAAGCACAATCATCTCTGCAGCATTCTACCAATCAGGCCTTTATGGTAGAGTGGCCAGACACAAGCCACTCCTGCGTAAAAGGCAAGACAGCCCACTTGGAGTTTGCCAAAAGACACTAAAATACTCTCAGACCATGAGAAACAAGATTCTCTAGTCTGATGAAACCAAGATTTAAATCTTTGGCCTGAATGCCAAGCATCACATCTGGAGGAAACCTGGCACCATCCCTACAGTGAAGCATGGTGGGGATGTTTTTCAGTGGCAGGGACAGGGAGACTAGTCAGGATCAAGGCAAAGATGATCGGAGCAGAGTACAGAGAGATCCTTAAAGGAAACCTGCTCCAGAGCACTCAGGACCTCAGACTGGGATGGCGGTTCACCTTCCAACAGGACAACAACCCTAAGCACCCAGCCAAGACAATGCAGGAAGGGCTTCGGGATGAGTCTCTGAATGTCCCCGAGTGGCCCAGCCAGAGCCCGGACTTAAACCCGATTGAACAGCTCTGGAGAGACCTGAAAATAGCTGTGCAGCAACCTGACAGAGCTTGAGAGGATCTGCAGAGAAGAATGGGAGAAATTCCCCAAATACAGGTGTGCCAAGCTTGTAGCGTCATACCCAAGAAGACTCATGGCTGTAATCGCTGCCAAAAGGTGCTTCAACAAAGTACTGAGTAAATCTGATATTTCAGTTTTTATTTTTAATAAATTGGCAAAAATCTCTAAAAACATGTTTGTTTTTTGTTGTCATTAGGGGTATTGTGTGTAGATTGATGAGGGGGTGGGGGGGGATGATTAATCAACCTTACAATAAGACTAACGTATCAAAATGTGGAAAGAAGTCAAGGGGTTTGAATACATTCCGAAAGCTTTCTGAGATAATTCATTTGAGGATCCATCAGTAGAAATACAAGGATGTAACATCTATAGAAGAGACAGGAATCCTGATGGGGGGAGGTGTTGCTGTATATATTCAGAGCCATATCCCTGTAATGTTTATAGGGGAGGTGTTGTATATATTCAGAGCCATATCCCTGTAATGCTTATAGGGGAGGTGCTGTATATATTCAGAGCCATATCCCTGTAATGTTTAGAGAAGATCTCATGTCAAGTGTTATTGAAGTGTTGTGGTTGCAGGTTCACTTGGCTCATCTAAAGCCTTTTCTTTTGGGGTGTTGCTACTGGCCACCAAGTGCTAACAGTCAGTATATCTAAATAATATGTGTGAAATGCTTGATAGTGTATGTGATGTAAACAGAGAGGTCTACTTTCTTGGGGACCTGGATATTGACTGGTTTTCATCAAGCTGTCCGCTCAAGAGGAATCTTCTCACTGTAACCAGTGCTTGTGGGTGTCATTGGTGTGGGAGGGATCATAATCGTCTTCAAGCCTCGTCAAGGTGCCCGTGGTAACAGTCCTCGGTGCTGTAATGAACCATGCTCTCTCAGATGTGGTATCGCACCTGTTAACACCTTTTCTATAACTTTGTGTGAAATCTATTATTGCAAACAGCAAGTAAAATATACCCTTTGTGTTTTATAGAAATGCAAGGTATTTAATGTCAATTATTTTATGCTTACTTAATGTTTTTTAGACTGTTCATTCTTTCTAAAAAATACATTTGAAGTTTATACAGTGGGGAGAACAAGTATTTGATACACTGCCGATTTTCCTACTTACAAAGCATGTAGAGGTCTGTAATTTTTATCATAGGTACACTTCAACTGTGAGAGACGGAATCTAAAACAAAAATCCAGAAAATCACATTGTATGATTTTTAAGTACTTAATTTGCATTTTATTGCATGACATAAGTATTTGATACATCAGAAAATATTTGGTACAGAAACCTTTGTTTGCAATTACAGAGATCATACGTTTCCTGTAGTTCTTGACCAGGTTTGCACACACTGCAGCAGGGATTTTGGCCCACTCCTCCATACAGACCTTCTCCAGATCCTTCAGGTTTCTGGGCTGTCGCTGGGCAATACGGACTTTCAACTCCCTCCAAAGATTTTCTATTGGGGTCAGGTCTGGAGACTGGCTAGGCCACTCCAGGACCTTGAGATGCTTCTTACGGAGCCACTCCTTAGTTGCCCTGGCTGTGTGTTTCGGGTCATTGTCATGCTGGAAAACCCAGCCACGACCCATCTTCAATGCTCTTACTGAGGGAAGGAGGTTGTTGGCCAAGATCTCGCGATACATGGCCCCATCCATCCTCCCCTCAATACGGTGCAGTCGTCCTGTCCCCTTTGCAGAAAAGCATCCCCAGATAATGAGGTTTCCACCTCCGTGCTTCACGGTTGGGATGGTGTTCTTGGGGTTGTACTCATCCTTCTTCTTCCTCCAAACACGGCGACTGGAGTTTAGACCAAAAAGCTATATTTTTGTCTCATCAGACCACATGACCTTCTCCAATTCCTTCTCTGGATCATCCAGATGGTCATTGGCAAACTTCAGACAGGCCTGGACATGCGCTGGCTTGAACATGGGGACCTTGCGTGCGCTGCAGGATTTTAATCCACAACGGCGTAGTGTGTTACTAATGGTTTTCTTTGAGACTGTGGTCCCCAGGTCCTGCCGTGTAGTTCTGGGCTGATCCCTCATGATCATTGATGCCCCACGAGGTGAGATCTTGCATGGCGCCCCAGACCGAGGGTGATTGACTGTCATCTTGAACTTCTTCCATTTTCTAATAATTGCGCCAACAGTTGTTGCCTTCTCACCAAGCTGCTTGCCTATTGTCCTGTAGCACATCCCAGCCTTGTGCAGGTCTACAATTTTAACCCTGATGTCCTTACACAGCTCTCTGGTCTTGGCCATTGTGGAGAGGTTGGAGTCTGTTTGATTGAGTGTGTGGACAGGTGTCTTTTATACAGGTAACGAGTTCAAACAGGTGCAGTTAATACAGGTAATGAGTGGAGAACAGGAGGGATTCTTAAAGAAAAACGAACAGGTCTGTGAGAGCTGGAATTCTTACTGGTTGGTAGGTGATCAAATACTTGTCATGCAATAAAATGCAAATTAATCACTTAAAAATCAAACAATGTGATTTTCTGGATTTTTGTTTTAGATTCCGTCTCTCACAGTTGAAGTGTACCTATGATAAAAATTACAGACCTCTACATGCTTTGTAAGTAGGAAAACCTGCAAAATCGGCAGTGTATCAAATACTTGTTCTCCCCACTGTGTGTGTGTGTGTGTGTGTGTGTATATATATATATATATATATTAAATGGTCTAGGGGGGAGTGTATGAATAATTTAAGATAATACACAACGCAGAGGACTAGAGGTCAATAGAGAATTAACGATCAATGGAAATATATTTTTTCAGTTCACCATTTTCCAGTATGATTTCAATTCTTTAACTTTTTTTTGTCTAACCCCACTTATTAATTTAAATTCCAAAATTGCTTAAGGTTGTTAATTTGCAGTTGTTGGGAGATGGTGCTTGGCTCCTTCTGAAGCTCCTCTTATACAGTATCTACAGTCTCTAAGTCTACACAGATTTTCTTTTCTCCGCGCCCCAACAGTACTAGCTGACAGAGGCTCACATAACTTCAAACCGCAATGTTTAATCGAAAAGTAGAATACAGAACATTTCTCAAACCCATTGAGGTGAGCCGTCTTACTTTTTGAGCCACAGAGTCCCCAGCACTATGAAAACCAGGACGGTGAGCAGACACACCCCGATGAGGAGGTAATGAGGTAGGTCCAACTTCATGCTGGAAGTGACAGACGAGACTTTAGGTACACACAAGCACGCAAGATAGATGTCTGAAAGTTAAGTACATAGCGGGACCTAAGTCTTCACATAAGATTACATCGAGGCTCATATTCCATTTCAGGTGAACTCACTTGGAGAATTGGGTGGTTGAATTGTTCAAGGAGGCCATCATGTCATCCAGTTACTCATCCTTGTTCATGTAGACAGACAGCATGTCAGTGACGAGTCAGAAAAAGAGACCTCCGCCTATCTACCCGTCTAACCCTACTTGTCCTCTCAAAAGGGCCCCTTGGGGAGGATACATCTGTTTCATAACACACTGCACAAAAAATGTTTTTTAAAAAGTAAACTGGCACTGCCCAACAATAGACTTGAGACAACGTCTAGACTCACAGAAGGATTCTCTGTCGATAACTGTGATGATCTGCTTTTCTCTGAGACCCCCTTTGAAGAGAAGACACCCGTTGAGAGGAAATGGAATACATCATATCCTGTGTTAGTGGAGGCAGAAGGACGGGTTTTTGTTTGCTCAAGAACCACACAGCACGGAGGGGAAATGCACAGTAGCATCCCGTGGTTTTCAATTTTTTTTTTAAAACTGGCGTGGAGACCGAGCTGTCTGACTGACAGAGACACTTACTGCATCTATACAATGAACACCTAGGTCCACGAAATGTTGAGGAACTTATCCGTATCGTGTGACCTTTTTCGGATCAATTGCGGGCAGTGAAGGATATAATGAATATGAATGATATGATCTATATGGAGGAGTACGAAGCAGACAGACAAATAAAGACACACTTCTTCAGTTGGAAATGGATGCTTCACAGTGAAGTTCAGTCCCGTCTTCGTCCCAAAGGGCACCCTATTTACTATACAGTGCACTACTTTTGCCCAGGGCCCATAGGGCTCTATGTAAGGAATAGGTTGCCATTTAGGACATAAACGATGTCTGTCGTTTTTTTGGGGTCAGGCGTAAATAACAACACGCTGTGAGTCTTTGTTTCGGGGAAGTAACTGTTCTGTTCCGACCACCACAGCTGCTAGCTAGTCTGTTCGGCAGAAAGTGACACGGACTAAAAGTGGAGGGTTGGGGTTTCTGCACGCGCGTACATACACACACCACACACACACACACACACACACACACACACACACACACACACACACACACACACACACACACACACACACACACAAGAAAACCAAGCCATCAACTGAATGCCTTAATTGCATCTGTTGTATTGAATGTGTTGCTTGGATATTAGTTACAGATCAACAGTTTCATCACACCATATACAACAGTATTTTTTGTATTTTTTTTTACAGTTCACATTCAAATACATCTGTTTTAATGGCTTATTTTACAAAACACTTTATGTACATTTTCAATGTCAGTGCAATATCATTTTAATTCTTTAAACACTTTCTACAAAATAAAAAGATAATTTCAATGAATTACATCTCTTTCCGATCCATCAAAAAAAAAAAAATTCAGTAGTAGACTGCACTATCTGCCAACGGGTCATACCATCCTGCCACAGAGGGAGGGGGTGTACACTGGTCAGTTAATAAATTAGCATTGGGCTTCACAGGATTGAAATGCTCATAGGAGTGTTTTAAAAGATAAATATGTTTTCTGGCTGGAATCAGAACAAAATGTAGCTGACTGGATCTGAAGTGAACCAGTAGGGCCGTGGGTTCCAGGACGGCATCTGTGTGCTTGCTGCTGGTAAAGAGTGCTGAAGATGCGGTAAATTGCAAAGTATAAAATCCCACCCTATTCCCTACATGGAGCACTACTTTTGACCAGAGCCCTAGTCAAAAGTAGGGCACGACATAGGGGGATAGGGTGCTGTTTGTGACGCAAACGTCCTAATTTCCTGTCTCAGTGCAGGGCACACATCTAGCCCATAGAGCAGAGGGTTCAGAGCCACTAGGGCACTCCAAAGGGCACTCCAAAGGGTATATGGGGATGCCATTTGGGACTCTGCTCAAGCAAAATATAGAAAGCCGCTTTTGTTTGACTTGGATATGTACGGTTCGGATATCCACACTAACCCACTACTTAGTATAAAGCAATGTATTGGGCAGGCATTCTAAGTGCTACTGTATGCTAGTGTAAACATTGGAACATGGACTGTTCTATTGGAATGAAGTGATGTAACACGGTATATACAAAAGTATGGACCCCCTTTCAAATGAGTGGATTCTGCCATTTCAGTCACACCTAAATCGAGCACACTGCCATGCAATCTCCATAGACAAACATTGGCAGTAGAATGGCCTTACTTGAAGAGCTCAGTGACTTTCAAATGTGGTACAGTCATAAGATGCCACCATTCTAACAAGTCTACTCGTTACATTTCTGTCCTGCTAGAGCTTCCCCAGTCAACTGTAAGTGCTGTTATTGTGAAGTAGAAACATCTAGGAGCAACAAACGGCTCAGCCCGCGAAGTGGTAGGCCACACACGCCTAATACTGAGTTCCAAACTGCCTCTTGAAGCAATGTCAGCACAAGAACTGTTCGTCGGGAGCTTTGTGAAATGGGTTTCCATGGCCGAGCAGCCGCACACAAGCCTAAAATCACAATGCGCAATGCCAAGCGTCGGCTGGAATGGTGTAAAGCTCTCAGCCATTGGACGAATTTGGGTTTGGTGGATTCCATGTTTGGTGGAGAAGGAATATTGGCCTGGGGTTGTTTTTCATGGTTCGGACTAGGCCCCTTAGTTCTAGTGAAGGGAAATCTTAACGCTACAGCATACAATGACATTCTAGATGATTCTGTGCTTCCAACTTTGTGGCAACAGTTTGGGGAAGGCCCTTTCCTGTGTCAGTATGACAATGCCCCCCCGTGCACAAAGTACAGAAATGGTTTGTCGAGATCGGTGTGGAAGAACTTGACTGGCCTGCACAGAGCTCTGACCTCAACCCCATCGAACACCTTTGGGATGATTTGGAACTCCGACTGCGAGCCAGGCCTAATCGCCCCCAACATCAGTGCCCGACGTCACTAATGCTCTTGTGGAAGAATGGAAGCAAGTCCCAGCAGCAATGTTCCAACATATAGTGGGAAGCCTTCCCAGAAGACTGGAGGCTGTTATAGCAGCAAAATTGCAGGACCAACTCCATATTAATGCCCATGGTTTTGAAATGGGATTTTCGACCAGGAGGTGTCCACATACTTTTGGTCATGTAGGGTGTATTTAAAATATTGGATAAAATGTCCTATAACATTCAATAGTTAGACATCGTTTTACAGTGTGGGGGGGGGGGGGGGGGGGGGGGGATATAAAAAAGACAAAAGAACATTCAGTAATTCAATCTGCATTAATCTCTCAATCCATTTTCTGACAAGGACAATAACATTTCATTCAATGACAGAAATGTTATCCAGCGCATCCATGATGATCATATAATCCCCCCCCCCCCCAAAACAAATAGAGCAGCAACAACTTTCTAAGGGGGTCAGAGGCTTTAAAATCACCTGGCATTTACCTGGCATTTACCTGGCATTCACCTGGCATTCACCTGGCATTCACCCGGCATTCACCCGGCATTCACCCGGCCTTCACCCGGCCTTCACCCGGCCTTCACCTGGCATTCACCCGGCATTCGCCCGACATTCACCTGGCCTTCACCCGGCATTCACCCGGCATTCACCTGGCCTTCACCCGGCATTCACCTAGCCTTCACCTGGTATTCACCCGGCATTCACCTGGCATTCACCCGGAATTCACCCGGCATTTACCTAGCATTCACCCGGCATTCACCCAGCATTCACCTGGCATTCACCCGACATTCACCTAGCATTCCCCTGGCATTCACCCGGCATTCACCCGGCATTCACCCGGCATTCACCTAGCATTCACCCGGCATTCACCTGGCATTCACCCGACATTCACCTAGCATTCACCCGGCATTCACCTAGCATTCACCTGGCATTCACCCGGCATTTACCTAGCATTCACCCGGCATTCACCTAGCATTCACCTGGCATTCACCCGGCATTTACCTAGCATTCACCTGGCATTCACCCGGCATTCACCTAGCATTCACCTGGCATTCTCTTGAATGAACCTAGAACTTGCTTGGAGGACAACCTCACTATATAAGAGAACGTTTAGAAATCATAAATAATGAGAACCGTCGAGTATTGTATTGTTTTCCAGGGAGGAAACAGGCATCTGTTCACAAAAGGTAACGTAAAAAGATGGCCGCTCTACAGAAGAGCTGCTCGTAAAAACCAGACAAAAAAAAAAACTATAAAAATATATCAAATGACTTTAAAGTTAAGGTGAAATAAAATAAAGTGGTTCAGGTGCGTTCTTCCAGTACACTGGGCCTGTTTGAATGCTTTAGAAATGAGTCCTTCCTTCCTTATGGTAGTTATTGGATAGCTATAATTAAGGGTATCACCATAGTACTTTCCCCAACCCAACCACTTCAGCTCTGTGATTACTTCAAGGAATGTAAGGAAGGATACATTTCTCAAGTATTGGAACAAAAAGGGCGACGTCTCCTCTGACAGTCCACTGAACTAAAATCTCCTGATAATGTCGTCTTTCTGCCCAAATCGGTCATCACTAGTTACCACAGACACAATGTCATAATTATGGCTAAACCACATCGATTTCTAAAACTGTTTTTAAACCTAACCACACTGCTAACTTTAAGCCTAAACCTTAAAATAAAAAAACAAAAAGCACATTTTTTTGTATTCATGAATTTGTACAAGATGGCCAATCTGGACTTTGTGGCTGTGGTAACTAGTGCCAACCACCCCCAATCAGGTTTAATCTTTCTCAGAGCACTAAAATGTGAGCCTTTTGATTGGCCAGGAGAATCCATGTAACACTTTGGCATGACTATGTCACATCTCTGCCATCTCGCCATGGAAACACACGTATGGCAGACAGAGAAGCAGACATTTGGCTAGTGGCTTGGCCACAAGTCATGAACAGAACAAGCAATGGTTTATACTTCACGTGCACTACCGTAGTCTTCCTAGTGTTGGTAAAAAGACGCCATAACACCTGTCAGCATACCTGCTATGAAACGTGGGTAATCACTAACCATCATAGTGTGTTATGACAGCGCAATTTAAGTAGTGATTTACCACAGATTATTTTGTCTAGCAGCTGATGGAAATGATAACAACATGGTATTGTTGAGAGTGGAGCTGTGAGGACTAGATACAACATGGTATTGTTGAGAGTGGAGCTGTGAGGACTAGATACAACATGGTATTGTTGAGAGAGTGGAGCTGTGAGGACTAGCTATAACATGGTATTGTTGAGAGAGTGGAGCTGTGAGGACTAGATACAACATGGTATTGAGAGAGTGGAGCTGTGAGGACTAGATACAACATGGTATTGAGAGAGTGGAGCTATGAGGACTAGATACAACATGGTATTGTTGAGAGAGTGGAGCTGTGAGGACTAGACACAACATGCTATTGAGAGAGTGGAGCTATGAGGACTAGATACAACATAGTATTGAGAGAGTGGAGCTATGAGGACTAGACACAACATGGTATTGTTGAGAGAGTGGAGCTATGAGGTGAGGACTAGCTACAACATGGTATTGTTGAGAGAGTGGAGCTGTGAGGACTAGCTACAACATGGTATTGAGAGAGTGGAGCTGTGAGGACTAGATACAACATGGTATTGTTGAGAGAGTGGAGCTATGAGGACTAGATACAACATGGTATTGTTGAGAGAGTGGAGCTGTGAGGACTAGCTATAACATGGTATTGTTGAGAGAGTGGAGCTGTGGGGACTAGATACAACATGGTATTGTTGAGAGAGTGGAGCTATGAGGACTAGCTACAACATGGTATTGTTGAGAGAGTGGAGCTGTGAGGACTAGCTACAACATGGTATTGTTGAGAGTGGAGCTATGAGGACTAGATACAACATGGTATTGTTGAGAGAGTGGAGCTGTGAGGACTAGATACAACATGGTATTGAGAGAGTGGAGCTGTGAGGACTAGATACAACATGGTATTGTTGAGAGAGTGGAGCTGTGAGGACTAGATACAACATGGTATTGTTGAGAGAGTGGAGCTGTGAGGACTAGATACAACATGGTATTGTTGAGAGAGTGGAGCTGTGAGGACTAGATACAACATGGTATTGAGAGAGTGGAGCTATGAGGACTAGATACAACATGGTATTGAGAGAGTGGAGCTGTGAGGACTAGATACAACATGGTATTGTTGAGAGAGTGGAGCTGTGAGGACTAGATACAACATGGTATTGTTGAGAGAGTGGAGCTATGAGGACTAGATACAACATGGTATTGTTGAGAGAGTGGAGCTGTGAGGACTAGATACAACATGGTATTGTTGAGAGAGTGGAGCTGTGAGGACTAGATACAACATGGTATTGAGAGAGTGGAGCTGTGAGGACTAGATACAACATGGTATTGTTGAGAGAGTGGAGCTATGAGGACTAGATACAACATGGAAATTTGACAGGCAGTCCTTGCTTGCATCCCAAATGGCACCCTATTCCCTATGGGCCCAGGTCACAAGTAGTGCACTAGGGAATAGGGTGCCATCTGGGATGTACCCTATTCATGTACAGTATCAGACTAGCTCCCTACAACGTACTGTAGACAAACAGTGGAGACGACGACGTCAACCTTTAAATGAACCAAATTGTGCATAAAAAAAATATAATAAAAATATATATCTCTATAAAATAAGTATTTGGAGAAAGAGAAAACAAAACTAAAATTATATATATATATATATATATATGAATCTTTGAAACATCCTCTATGGCACCTGTCCAGAACATAACTCAGATTTAAACTCAAGCTTGTGAGTTAAAACGACTTACAATGAACACCCCCTAAACTCATTCAATTGTTATGGGTACATTGATCAGCAATTGCACATTTTTGTTTTGGCAGTTGCTTGGCAACGGGGTCAAATTTAGGTCAAACACCTCGATTTTTGTGCAACCTTTCCTTCATAAAAGGGAGATCGTAATTTTTTTTTGAAGTGCGTGCTTGCACGTGTGTGTGTGTGTGTGTGTTTGTGGACATCAACATAGGAAGTGTGTGAGGTTAATTTTTACTGTTCCAATTGGCCAACGAAATGCAAGCGACAGTGGAGGTAACAATACGAGTTGTTTTTGTACTGACAGTATCGTTACTGAAGAAGGAACATAAGAACCCGTACCAATATAAAACAACACAGTCATCTTTATCCTACCGATACTGTATAGAGTTATAGAGCCAGACATTATGTAGGTGTGTGAACATATTGTGATGGCTGCAGGGGAGGAAAATGCACAACAGGAAAGCAATCTCAGTTTATGTGATGGTAATCCAACACACATACAGGTGGGGTGGGGTGGGGTGGGGGGGGGGTCAGGCTAAATGTACACCAGTTTAATGCTTTATGTGGGGTTTAAATGTTGTTCTCTTGGCAAGCTTTCAAAACAAAGGGGGGTATTCAACCGATATTCGAAAAGAAGTGGTTCAGTTTGTGATGACCATTTTGTGCTTCTTGGCGACCAGTGACTGGCTGAAGAAGAAGCGTTGTGTAGGCAGAGTGTTGAGGGGCTGAGTGGGTCGGTTCAGAGTTACAGGCAGAGTGTTGAGGGGCTGAGTGGGTCGGTTCAGAGTTACAGGCAGAGTGTTGAGGGGCTGAGTGGGTCGGTTCAGAGTCACAGGCTGAGTGGGTCGGTTCAGAGTCACAGGCTGAGTGGGTCGGTTCAGTCACAGGCAGAGTGTTGAGGGGCTGAGTGGGTCGGTTCAGAGTCACAGGCAGAGTGTTGAGGGGTAGGTGGGTGGGTGGGTCGAGGGTGTTATCCTGATCACTGCAGGACACAGTACTTCTTGTAGTCAGACTCAAAGTCCTCGTCCATGCTAGTGGTGTCGGCCATCTTCTTGCCGTCAGTCTTTGGCAGGAACTGAGAGTAGTCCACCGCCTGCTGCTCATAGAACAGTATGTAGGCAGAGTCCGTGTCCATCTCCTCCGAGTGCACTTCCTAGGGAGGACACGTCAAACAAGTACGCACTTGAAAAGAGATAGTCTAGTCTTTAAAGTGACTAATTGGTTTGCTAGATTATATTGACTATCAGTAGAGGATGTGTGTGTGTGTGTGTGTTCTTACCTTACAGCTGCTGTCGTTGTAACAGTACCATTTGTTGTTGGGGTTTTTGGCATAGGTCACATAATGTCCTCCTCCCATGATACCTGAATGGCACTGTGGAGAGAGAGAGAGAGAGAGAACCACCTATTAAATAACACAATATGGGCCATGCGCAAAAGTAGTATACGATATAGGGAATAGGGTGCTAGCCCTGGTCAAAAGTAGTGTACTATATAGGGAATAGGGTGCCAGCCCTGGTCAAAAGTAGTGTACTATATAGGGAATAGGGTGCTAGCCCTGGTCAAAAGTAGTGTACTATATAGGGAATAGGGTGCCAGCCCTGGTCAAAAGTAGTGTACAATATAGGGAATAGGGTGCCAGCCCTGGTCAAAAGTAGTGTACTATATAGGGAATAGGGTGCTAGCCCTGGTCAAAAGTAGTGTACTATATAGGGAATAGGGTGCTAGCCCTGGTCAAAAGTAGTGTACTATATAGGGAATAGGGTGCTAGCCCTGGTCAAAAGTAGTGTACTATATAGGGAATAGGGTGCTAGCCCTGGTCAAAAGTAGTGCACTATATAGGGAATAGGGTGCCAGCCCTGGTCAAAAGTAGTGTACTATATAGGGAATAGGGTGCTAGCCCTGGTCAAAAGTAGTGTACTATACTATATAGTGAATAGGGTGCTAGCCCTGGTCAAAAGTAGTGTACTATACTATATAGGGAATAGGGTGCTAGCCCTGGTCAAAAGTAGTGTACTATATAGGGAATAGGGTGCTATTTGGGACAGATGCGTTCTAATCTACACCAACCTTCTAGAGTCATTCGGAACCCAAAATATCTAACTATACATATATTAAACTAACTATATTGATAATATATTAAACTATATATATATATATATATATATTAAACTAATTCCAAACTTCCCGAGGTATAGTTTAGGAGGCTAACCTCCAAGAAGTTTTGGAAGCACTCACTGAAATTGCATATAAGTTGTAGATGTTCTCCAGGCTGTTGTCTCTTTGGTGCAGAAGGGTGGTGGTGGGTGTCTCTAGGTTCGTGCTGGGCACCGTACTGGCCTCCGTGCACTGTAGCCCGTCGCTATAGCCACCGCTGTCCCCGTTCATCACGATGACGTCACTGAGGCTGCTAAACGCGTCTGTGGTGGACATCTCCGGCTCGCTCCTCACTCCCACGAGCCCACCCTCCGTGTCCGCCTGCAGTCTTCCCTCCCTGGGCTCGGTGTCGGAGTCGCTGCCCCCCTCCCTGGTACTACCTTCCAGGTTCTCCTTGCTGTTGGAGAGGCGGTGGCGGCTGCCCAGCTGGGGAAGCCTGAGGCGGGTCTGTCTGTGGCCTGTGCTCCCTGACCCTCCTCCTGTCTTGGGGCTGCTGCAGGGGCTGCTGGTACAACTGATGGAAGAGGGAGGGGCTGACTTCCTGCCTGAAGCTGGAGAGGCTGTGGAGACAAAGAGAGAGACAGAGCGAGACAGAGAGAGAGAGCGAGCGAGAGAAAGAGAGAGAGAGAGACACAGAGAGAGAGAGACAGAGAAAGAGAGAGCGAGGCTCAGTAAAACAACTTGACCTCATTCTTCCTGTGTATATGGGCTATGTGGTGTATTGTGCACTATGAATAGAAGTAAATATATGTTTGCTCTGGTTTCGGTTGTTTCTGTGCGTTTTATTACCTCTTTCTGAATGACTGGTTTGTCTAACAATGGGGAAACTACTGCAGATCACTGGGCTATCATCAAGCTAATCAGGGACTTGGAAGCAACAGTCACTTGACACAGGTGAAGTGATGAAACACAACCAGGAGCGAGACAGATAGCACCCTATTCCCTATATAGTGCACTACATTTGACCAGGGTCCATAGGGACTATGCACTATTTATTTATTTTATTTTATTTTATTTTACCTTTATTTAACCAGGTAGGCAAGTTGAGAACAAGTTCTCATTTACAATTGCGACCTGGCCAAGATAAAGCAAAGCAGTTCGACAGATAAAACGACACAGAGTTACACATGGAGTAAAAACAAACATACAGTCAATAATGCAGTATAAACAAGTCTATATACAATGTGAGCAAATGAGGTGAGAAGGGAGGTAAAGGCAAAAAAGGCCAAGATGGCAAAGTAAATACAATATAGCAAGTAAAATACTATAAAGGGGATTAGGGTCCCATTTGGGATGTAGACAGGATGACATCAGACCTTTGAGGATGTTGAGGAACCCAGCAGGGGCGGAGATGGAGGAGACCGTTTCTCCTCCTCCTATCCTCAGTAGCTCCTCCCCCTCGCTGCGGCTCTGCAGACTGTGTAGCCCGTTAAGCCCCGCCTCCCGGGGAGCCAGGTAAACACTAGGGTCAAACCTCTCTCTGGGAAACTGGACGATCTTCTGAGACTTGATCCAGCGGCCGTTCACAAACTGGAACCTCTTCAGGTGTACTATCTGCAACGCAGAGCCAAGCAACAACATCAACTAATATGAAACATTGATGTAGACACGTCTGTTTACATTGCTAATAATGAGCTCTTGCTCTTTTAATAAATAATAATAATAAATACAAATAATACAGGAAATAGTGGTGTAAAGTATACTGTGTTTCAGTCATACTGTGTTTCAGTCATACTGTGTTTCAGTCATACTGTGTTTCAGTCATACTGTGTTTCAGTCATACTGTGTTTCAGTCATACTGTGTTTCAGTCATACTGTGTTTCAGTCATACTGTGTTTCAGTCATACTATGTAGTGAGGCTGGGTGCTATGTAGTGAAGCTGGGTGCTATGTAGTGAGGCTGGATGCTATGTAGTGAGGCTGGGTGCTATGTAGTGGTGGTGGCTGTTATGTAGTGGTGGGTGCTATGTAGTGAGGCTGGGTGCTATGTAGTGGTGGTGGCTGTTATGTAGTGGTGGGTGCTATGTAGTGAGGCTGGGTGCTATGTAGTGAGGCTGGGTGCTATGTAGTGAGGCTGGGTGCTATGTAGTGAGGCTGGGTGCTATGTAGTGAGGCTGGGTGCTATGTAGTGAGGCTGGGTGCTATGTAGTGAGGCTGGGTGCTATGTAGTGAGGCTGGGTGCTATGTAGTGAGGCTGGGTGCTATGTAGTGAGGCTGGGTGCTATGTAGTGAGGCTGTGTGCTATGTAGTGAGGCTGGGTGCTATGTAGTGAGGCTGTGTGCTATGTAGTGAGGCTGGGTGCTATGTAGTGAGGCTGGGTGCTATGTAGTGAGGCTGGGTGCTATGTAGTGAGGCTGGGTGCTATGTAGTGAGGCTGGGTGCTATGTAGTGAGGCTGGGTGCTATGTAGTGGTGGTGGCTGTTATGTAGTGGTGGGTGCTATGTAGTGAGGCTGGGTGCTATGTAGTGAGGCTGGGTGCTATGTAGTGGTGGTGGCTGTTATGTAGTGAGGCTGGGTGCTATGTAGTGAGGCTGGGTGCTATGTAGTGAGGCTGGGTGCTATGTAGTGAGGCTGGGTGCTATGTAGTGAGGCTGGGTGCTATGTAGTGAGGCTGGGTGCTATGTAGTGAGGCTGGGTGCTATGTAGTGAGGCTGGGTGCTATGTAGTGAGGCTGGGTGCTATGTAGTGAGGCTGGGTGCTATGTAGTGAGGCTGGGTGCTATGTAGTGAGGCTGGGTGCTATGTAGTGAGGCTGGGTGTTATGTAGTGATGGTGGCTGTTATGTAGTGAGGCTGGGTGCTATGTAGTGAGGCTGGGTGCTATGTAGTGAGGCTGGGTGTTATGTAGTGATGGTGGCTGTTATGTAGTGAGGCTGGGTGCTATGTAGTGAGGCTGGGTGCTATGTAGTGAGGCTGGGTGCTATGTAGTGAGGCTGGGTGCTATGTAGTGAGGCTGGGTGCTATGTAGTGAGGCTGGGTGCTATGTAGTGAGGCTGGGTGCTATGTAGTGAGGCTGGGTGCTATGTAGTGATGGTGGCTGTTATGTAGTGGTGGTGGGTGCTATGTAGTGAGGCTGGCTGTTATGTAGTGATGGAGGGTGCTATGTAGTGGTGGTGGCTGTTATGTAGTGGTGGGTGCTATGTAGTGATGGTGGCTGCTATGTAGTGGTGGTGGCTGTTATGTAGTGGTGGTGGGTGCTATGTAGTGAGGCTGGCTGTTATGTAGTGATGGAGGGTGCTATGTAGTGGTGGTGGCTGTTATGTAGTGGTGGGTGCTATGTAGTGGTGGTGGCTGTTATGTAGTGGTGGGTGCTATGTAGTGATGGTGGCTGCTATGTAGTGGTGGTGGCTGTTATGTAGTGATGGTGGGTGCTATGTAGTGAGGCTGGCTGTTATGTAGTGATGGAGGGTGCTATGTAGTGGTGGTGGCTGCTATGTAGTGGTGGGTGCTATGTAGTGATGGTGGCTGCTATGTAGTGGTGGTGGCTGTTATGTAGTGGTGGTGGGTGCTATGTAGTGGTGGTGGCTGTTATGTAGTGGTGGGTGCTATGTAGTGGTGGTGGCTGTTATGTAGTGGTGGGTGCTATGTAGTGATGGTGGCTGCTATGTAGTGGTGGTGGCTGTTATGTAGTGATGGTGGGTGCTATGTAGTGAGGCTGGCTGTTATGTAGTGATGGAGGGTGCTATGTAGTGGTGGTGGCTGCTATGTAGTGATGGTGGGTGTTATGTAGTGGTGGGTGCTATGTAGTGGTGGTGGCTGCTATGTAGTGATGGTGGGTGCTATGTAGTGGTGGGTGCTATGTAGTGGTGGTGGGTGCTATGTAGTGGTGGTGGCTGTTATGTAGTGATGGTGGGTGCTATGTAGGGATGGTGGGTGCTATGTAGTGATGGTGGCTGCTATGTAGTGATGGTGGCTGTTATGTAGTGATGGTGGCTGTTATGTAGTGGCGGTGGCTGCTATGTAGTGAGGCTGGGTGCTATGTAGTGAGGCTGGGTGCTATGTAGTGAGGCTGGGTGCTATGTAGTGAGGCTGGGTGCTATGTAGTGATGGTGGCTGTTATGTAGTGATGGTGGCTGCTATGTAGTGATGCTGGGTGCTATGTAGTGAGGCTGGGTGCTATGTAGTGATGGTGGGTACTATGTAGTGGTGGTGGGTGCTATGTAGTGATGGTGGGTGCTATGTAGGGATGGTGGGTGCTATGTAGTGATGGTGGGTGCTATGTAGTGATGGTGGCTGTTATGTAGTGATGCTGGGTGCTATGTAGTGAGGCTGGCTGCTATGTAGTGAGGCTGGGTGCTATGTAGTGGTGGTGGTTGCTATGTAGTGATGGTGGGTGCTATGTAGTGATGGTGGGTGCTATGTAGTGGTGGTGGCTGCTATGTAGTGAGGCTGGGTGCTATGTAGTGAGGCTGGGTGCTATGTAGTGAGGCTGGGTGCTATGTAGTGAGGCTGGGTGATATGTAGTGAGGCTGGGTGATATGTAGTGAGGCTGGGTGATATGTAGTGATGGTGGCTGTTATGTAGTGAGGCTGGGTGCTATATAGTGAGGCTGGGTGCTATGTAGTAGTGTATCAAGTGCCCCATCCTGTGGGTGTTCTGAAAAACATAACGTACCTCCCAAATGGCACCCTATTCTCTATAGAGCACTACTTCCTCATAACATCTAACTACAGTATCTGGTAGCCTCATAACATCTAACTACAGTATCTGGTAGTGTTGTGACAATACCAGAATTTTTACTTCAATACCTGGTATAGTATCACGATACTCAATATCAAAACGCAATATATAAACAATATTTGAAACCACAGCAAAAAAATAAAAAGAAAGAAAGCCTATTATCTTAAAATCACAGAAAAACCACTGGGCTTTACTTTTCTGAACATTGAACAACATGTTGATAACTGGTTGACCAACTAAAAATAACACACAGAATGTTTTCTATATTCAGTTCTTTAACAAATAAAACACGATTAGTACAAGAACATCTTAAATGTTCCTGATGCAAAACCATTCCTGAGACGCAGAGCATAGAAACAACATGATAACTGGTTGACCAACTAAAAATAACACACAGAATGTTTTCTATGTTCAGTTCTTTAACAAATAAAACATCACGTTAAATAATACAAGGGATATCTTAAATGTTCCTGATGCAAAACCATTCCTGAGACGCAGAGCATAGAAAATAAAGTGTACAATTCTATCTTAACTATTTAAAAAAATATATGTAATTTGATACACATCAGGGGTTAATTTGCTAATCTTTGGACATATTGGGTCATATGACATGATATTTATTAGACCTATGATTCATTATAGCTAATTATACCACAGCATTGAATATTTGTTTCTGATTGGCTCGCATGGCATTCGACTATTACTCCCCTTACTCCGAGTCGATATTCACGTAATAAATAATTCCCCTCGACCACGGCCATAAATTGGGGAAAACAAATATTCATTTACAAATGGGGGTCAAAGAGTCAACCTCGTTGTCGATTTTTTTTCATACAGAAATAACAAAACACGCCTAAAACACGCCAAAAACACGCCTAAAACACGCCAAAAACACACCTAAAACACGCCTAAAACACGCCAAAAACACGCCTAAAACACGCCAAAAACACACCTAAAACACGCCTAAAACACGCCTAAAAGGAGGCCAGTAGGAGGCACTCTTTCCTCTAGTCTAAAAAACAAATATCCCAATGACCCAGGGCAGTGATTGGGGACATTGCCCTGTATAGGGTGCCGTATTTCGGATGGGACGTTAAATGGGGGTTCCTGATGTAACGGATGTGAAACTGCTAGCTTAGTTAGCGGTGTGCGCTAAATAGCGTTTCAATTGGTGACGTCACTTGCTCTGAGACCTTGAAGTAGTAGTTCCCCTTGCTCTGCAAGGGCTGCGACTTTTGTGGAGCGATGAGTAACGATGCTTCGGAGGGTGACTGTTGTTGATGTGTGCAGAGAGTCCCTGGTTCGCGCCCGGGTATGGGCGAGGGGACGGTTTAAAATGATACTGTTACACTGACTCTCTGTGGATTCCATGGCACTTATCGTAAGAGTAGGGGTGTTAACCCCGGTATCCTGGCTAAATTCCCAATCTGGACCTCAAACCATCATGGTCACCTAATTATCCCCAACTTAATTTTTACTCATTCATCCCCCCCTCCTCTCCCCTGTAACTATTCCCCAGGTCGTTGCTGTAAATGAGAATATGTTCTCAGTCAACTTCCCTGGTAAAATAAAATACAAACATTTGAGCAATTCCATTTACTTGTAGTACTTTTGGTATATTTAAAACCAAATACTTTCCAGCTTTTCCTCAAGTAGTATTAAATAGAGTGACTTTTGAGTCATTTCCTATTAAGGTATCTTAACTTTAACTCAAGTCTGATGGCACCCTATACAGGGCAATGTCCCCAATCACTGCCCTGGGTCATTGGGATATTTGTTTTTTAGACTAGAGGAAAGGGTGCCTCCTACTGGCCCTCCAACACCTCTTCCAGCAGCATCTGGTCTCCCATCTAGTGACCGACAGGACCATCCCTGCTTCGCTTCAGAAGCAAGTCAGCAGTGGGATGCAGAGTGGTATGCTGCTGGCCTGTACTTAAGTATCTATACACTACACTATAATATGATCTATTATTATAATATGATCGATAACTATAATATGAAAGTGTACTTAAGTATCAAAAGTATAAACCATTTCAAATTCCTTATATTAAGCAAACCAGACGGCACGATAGCCAGGGGCACACTCAAACACATTTCACAAAACAAAGCATTTGTGTTTAGTGACATATTACCTAAATTACCTCGACACCGGTGCCCCCACACATTGACAATGACTCTGTACCGGCACCCCCTGTATATCGCCCCACTATTGTTATTTACTGTTGCTCTTTAATTATTTGTTATATCTCTTAACTTTAATTTTTTTAAACTGCATTGTTGGTTAAGGCTTGTAGGCTTGTAAGTAAGCATTTCACTGTAAGGGCTACACCTGTTGTATTCAGCATTTCACTGTAAGGGCTACACCTGTTGTATTCAGCATTTCACTGTAAGGGCTACACCTGTTGTATTCAGCATTTCACTGTAAGGGCTACACCTGTTGTATTCAGCATTTCACTGTAAGGGCTACACCTGTTGTATTCAGCATTTCACTGTAAGGGCTACACCTGTTGTATTCAGCATTTCACTGTAAGGGCTACACCTGTTGTATTCAGCATTTCACTGTAAGGGCTACACCTGTTGTATTCAGCATTTCACTGTAAGGGCTACACCTGTTGTATTCAGCATTTCACTGTAAGGGCTACACCTGTTGTATTCAGCATTTCACTGTAAGGTCTACACCTGTTGTATTCAGCATTTCACTGTAAGGGCTACACCTGTTGTATTCAGCATTTCACTGTAAGGGCTACACCTGTTGTATTCAGCATTTCACTGTAAGGGCTACACCTGTTGTATTCAGCATTTCACTGTAAGGTCTACACCTGTTGTATTCAGCATTTCACTGTAAGGGCTACACCTGTTGTATTCAGCATTTCACTGTAAGGGCTACACCTGTTGTATTCAGCATTTCACTGTAAGGGCTACACCTGTTGTATTCAGCATTTCACTGTAAGGGCTACACCTGTTGTATTCAGCATTTCACTGTAAGGGCTACACCTGTTGTATTCAGCATTTCACTGTAAGGGCTACACCTGTTGTATTCAGCATTTCACTGTAAGGGCTACACCTGTTGTATTCAGCATTTCACTGTAAGGGCTACACCTGTTGTATTCAGCATTTCACTGTAAGGGCTACACCTGTTGTATTCAGCATTTCACTGTAAGGGCTACACCTGTTGTATTCAGCATTTCACTGTAAGGGCTACACCTGTTGTATTCAGCATTTCACTGTAAGGGCTACACCTGTTGTATTCATCATTTCACTGTAAGGTCTACTACACCTGTTGTATTCAGCATTTCACTGTAAGGGCTACACCTGTTGTATTCAGCATTTCACTGTAAGGGCTACACCTGTTGTATTCAGCATTTCACTGTAAGGGCTACACCTGTTGTATTCAGCATTTCACTGTAAGGTCTACACCTGTTGTATTCAGCATTTCACTGTAAGGGCTACACCTGTTGTATTCAGCATTTCACTGTAAGGGCTACACCTGTTGTATTCAGCATTTCACTGTAAGGGCTACACCTGTTGTATTCAGCATTTCACTGTAAGGGCTACACCTGTTGTATTCAGCATTTCACTGTAAGGTCTACTACACCTGTTGTATTCAGCATTTCACTGTAAGGTCTACTACACCTGTTGTATTCAGCATTTCACTGTAAGGTCTACTACACCTGTTGTATTCGTCGCATGTGACAAATACAATTTGAATCTGCCAGATCAGAGGCAGTAGGGAGGACCAGGGATGTTCTCTTGGTAAGTGAGTCCTCCAGATCAGAGGCAGTAGTGATGACCAGGGATGTTCTCTGTTTAGTTAGTCCTCCAGATCAGAGGCAGTAAGGATGACCAGGGATGTTCTCTTGGTAAGTGAGTCCAACAGATCAGAGGCAGTAGTGATAAACAGGGATGTTCTCTGTTTAGTGAGTCCAACAGATCAGAGGCTGTAGGGATGACCAGGGATGTTCTCTGTTTAGTGAGTCCTCCAGATCAGAGGCAGTAGGGATGACCAGGAATGTTCTCTTGGTAAGTGAGTCCTCCAGATCAGAGGCAGTAGTGATGACCAGGGATGTTCTCTGTTTAGTGAGTCCTCCAGATCAGAGGCAGTAGGGAGGACCAGGGATGTTCTCTGTTTAGTGAGTCCTCCAGATCAGAGGCAGTACGGATGACCAGGGATGTTCTCTTGGTAAGTGAGTCCTCCAGATCAGAGGCAGTAGGTATGACCAGGGATGTTCTCTGTTTAGTGAGTCCTCCAGATCAGAGGCAGTAGGGATGACCAGGGATGTTCTCTTGGTAAGTGTGTGAATTGGACCATTTTCCACTCAAAATGTAACGAGTACTTTTGGGTGTCAGGGAAATTGTACGGAGTAAAAAGTACATGACCTTTTTTGGGTAATGTAGTGATGTAAAAGTTGACAAATATATAAACATTATAGAAGGTAAAGTACAGATGGCGTGAGAGACTTGGAAATGTGGGGCCCGGTAGGCTACACGTAAATACAATATGTTTGTGGAAAACATTTAATCACAAGTAAGATATTTAACTTGTTTAAGTATAATCTGTTTGTAACTCCACTCACTAATTTATAGTCAGTTTTTTTTTGTGTTGTTGGTCTTGGCAAGCTTTATGTTCCGGTCGGTAGCTAGCTAGCACTCAGTCACGTGGCTGCTAGCACCGTCAAGAAAATGGGCCCGAGGGAAGCCCTAGAATACTACGTTTTTCTAAGGAGTGAAAACGCTCGGGAGCAGGCAATGTTGAAAAGTCCTCTTGAGACATGTTGTACTTTTCTTAAAATGTAGTTATGTTATTTACTAAAACAAGCAGACAACAACAAAATTGTACTTGAAAAAAGTCAAGTTTTTTTGCTGTGAGCCAAATGAAGTAACCACAGGTTGTTTTCGCCACAGGCGGGTGGGGGTCACGACATTCTGTCTAATACTGACAGACCACAGAGTACCACAGTAGAAGTCATAATACCCATAAAACCTAGCGGTCATACAGGAAAATGGTTCCAATCATTTTTCCAATAGGGGATTTTAGAAGAGAGAGAGATTTCCACGGTTCTCAAAATGTCACGCCAGGGTAAACATTACATGAAACACAGCCCTTATTTTAAGTGTTTCTAAAATCCACTATGGGAAAAATGAATGGTGGAAAAACGATTGGAAAAATTGTCAGTTTGACCACTAGGTTTACAGGTATTCACCCCCCTCCCCCCCTTGGCATTTTTCCTATTTTGTTGCCCCACAACCTGGAATTAAAATATATTTTTCGGGGGGATTGTATCATTTGATTCACACAACACAAAACATCCCCACAGCATGCTTCACTGTGGGGATGGGGTTCTCGGGGTGATGAAAGGTGTTGGGTTTGCGCCAGACATAGCTTTTTCCTTGATGGCCAAAAAAGCTATATTTTAGTCTCATCTGAACAGAGTACCTTCTTCCATATGTTTGGGGAGACTCCCACATGCCTTTTGGCAAACACCAAATGTGTTTGCTTCTTTTTTTCTTTAAGCAACGTTTTTTTTCTGGCCACTCTTCTGTAAATCCCAGTTCTGTGGAGTGTACAGCATTAAGTCCAATGGACAAGCTGTGGGAGTGGAGGTATGATGTGTTCCTTAGAAGAAGCCATGCTGTCGGAATTCTCTCTCCTCTCACTTGCTTATCAAATGTGGCTCGGGCTGTGTCATCTACATGCACAAGTAGCCTGGCTAGCTTACTACTGCCCCCTAGAGAAGACAATTAGCCTGGCTAGCTTACTACTGCCCCCTAGAGAAGACAAGTAGCCTGGCTAGCTCACTACTGCCCCCTAGAGAAGACAAGTAGCCTGGCTAGCTTACTCCTGCCCCCCTTGAGAAGACAAGTAGCCTGGCTAGCTCACTACCACCCCCTAGAGAAGACAAGTAGCCTGGCTAGCTGACTACTGCCCCCGAGAGAAGACAAATAGCCTGGCTAGCTTACTACTGTCCCCGAGAGAAGATTCAGACAAATACTAGACAGACTGGATCCTCTCAATCCGTACATGACGTGAGACACATCTTGTACCGAACCGTTTTTCATCTTCTCATATCGAAAAAGTAGCAAAGTTTGGGTATACTGGGCAACACTAGTATCTGGTATACTCATTACATCTAACTACAGTGCGCGTGTGTGTGTCAGTGTTCTGACCAGTATGGGTGGCTGCCTCTTAACATCTAACTACAGTAGACAGTGTGTGTGTCAGTGTTCTGACCAGTATAGGCGGTAGCCTCCACAGGTCCAGTTTCTTGGTGGCCAGGCGGTGGGTCTTGCACTTGGAGCAGTAGTAGAGCTCATCCTCTCCCAGCTCCTCCTCACTGGTGAAGGCCTTCAGACAACTGTCTAGACTGATGGGCTCTGCCTGTGCCCTGCGACTCTGCTGCACGCTACAGTGCTCCTCTACTATCTAGAGAGAGAGACAGGGAGAAGGGGGTTAGGTGGGACAGAGAGACAGGGAGAAGGGGGTTAGACGGAACAGATGGAGACAGGGAAAAGGGGGTTAGATGGAGACAGGGAGAAGGGGGTTAGATGGAGACAGGGAGCAGGGGTTAGATGGAGACAGGGGGAAGGGGGTTAGATGGAGACAGGGGGAAGGGGGTTAGATGGAGACATGGAGAAGGGGGTTAGATGGAGACATGGAGAAGGGGGTTAGATGGAGACATGGAGAAGGGGGTTAGATGGAGACAGGGAGAAGGGGGTTAGATGGAGACAGGGAGAAGGGGGTTAGATGGAGACAGGGAGAAGGGGGTTAGATGGAGACAGGGAGAAGGGGGTTAGATGGAGACAGGGAGAAGGGGGTTAGATGGAGACAGGGGGAAAGGGGGTTAGACGGAGACAGGGAGAAGGGGGTTAGACGGAGACAGGGAGAAGGGGGTTAGACGGGACAGATAGAGACAGGGAAAAGGGGGTTAGACGGGACAGATGGAGACAGGGAAAAGGGGGTTAGATGGAGACAGGGAAAAGGGGGTTAGATGGAGACAGGGAGAAGGGGGTTAGATGGAGACAGGGAAAAGGGGGTTAGATGGAGACAGGGAGAAGGGGGTTAGATGGAGACAGGGAGAAGGGGGTTAGACGGAGACAGGGAAAAGGGGGTTAGACGGACACAGGGACAAGGGGGTTAGACGGAGACAGGGACAAGGGGGTTAGACGGAGTCAGGGACAAGGGGGTTAGACGGAGTCAGGGACAAGGGGGTTAGACGGAGACAGGGACAAGGGGGTTAGACGGAGACAGGGACAAGGGGGTTAGACGGAGACAGGGACAAGGGGGTTAGACGGAGACAGGGACAAGGGGGTTAGACGGAGACAGGGACAAGGGGGTTAGACGGAGACAGGGACAAGGGGGTTAGACGGAGACAGGGACAAGGGGGTTAGACGGAGACAGGGACAAGGGGGTTAGACGGAGACAGGGACAAGGGGGTTAGACGGAGACAGGGACAAGGGGGTTAGACGGAGACAGGGACAAGGGGGTTAGACGGAGACAGGGACAAGGGGGTTAGACGGAGACAGGGACAAGGGGGTTAGACGGAGACAGGGAGAAGGGGGTTAGACGGAGACAGGGAGAAGGGGGTTAGACGGAACAGAGAGAGACAGGGAGAAGGGGGTTAGATGGAGACAGGGAGAAGAGGGTTAGACGGGACAGATGGAGAGGGGCCTGTGACTCTGCTCCTCACTACATTGCTTAGATCAGGGACAGAGCCAGGGGAGATGGGAAGCCTTGATCTGATTTGATCTGGGTAAAGGTCTCTGGTGCCATCATGCTTCTCTCTATACTCAACATATCTCCTGTGTGGACGTAATCTTTTCCTATAGGATCTGATGACTGACCCTCTCCTGTCTGGTAGAGGGAGGTGTATAAGGCTGTACGGCTCCAGTATGTATAGGGCTGTAGAAAATGCTATATGATATACACTCAGTGGCCAGTTTATTAGGTACACCCATCTAGTACTGGGTCGGATCCAACTTTGTCTCCGGAACAGCCTGAGTTCTTCAGGGAATGGATTCTACAAGGTGTGGCGTTCAACTGTTGCTCAATTGGTATCAAGGGACCTAACGTGTGCTAGGAAAACATTCCCCACACCAGTACCCCACCGCCACCAGCCTGTACCGTTGACACCAGGCAGGACGGGGCCATGAACTCATGTTGCTTACGCCCAATCCTGACTGCCATCAGCATGACACAACAGGGACTAGGATTCGTTGGGGACCAGGCAATGTTTTTCCACTCCTCAATTGTCCAGTGTTGGTGGTCGCGTGCCCACTGGAGTCGGTTCTTCTTGTTTTTAGCGGATAGGAGTGGAACCCAGTGTGGTCGTCTGCTGCAATATCCCTTCCGTGACAAGGACCTGAGACGCTGTTCTGACATTTACTCCTGGAGGTGCTGACCTGTTGCACCCTCTACAACCACTGTGATTATTATCATCTGACCCTGCTGGGCATCTATGAACTTTTGAACATCTTGGCTATGTTCTGTTATAATCTCCACCCGGCACAGCCAGAAGAGGACTGGCCACCCCTCAGAGCCTGGTTCCTCTCTAGGTTTCTTCCTAGGTTTTGGCCTTTCTAGGGAGTTTTTCCTAGCCACCGTGCTTCTACACCTGCATTGCTTGCTGTTTGGGGTTTTAGGCTGGGTTTCTGTACAGCACTTTGAGATATCAGCTGATGTAAGCACGGCTTTATAAATACATTTGATTGAATGATTGATTCTGTGCCGTTATTTATCTGTTCGTGGTCCGCCTGTAAGCTTGCACGATTCTTGCCATTCTCCTCCGACTTCCCTCATCAACGAGCGTTTTTTTGCCCACAGGACTGGATTTGTTTCGTTTGCAGCACCGTTCTCGGGAAAACCCGAGACACCGTCGTACGTAAAAAGCCCAGGAGGTCAGCCGTTTATGAGATAGTGGATCCAGCACGCATGGCACTGATGATCCTACCACTGATGATCCTACCACTGATGATCCTACCACTGATGATCCTACCACTGATGATCCTACCACGCGCTCTTGTCATTCCTTATGCCCATTCTAACATTCAATCAAACAGTAACTGAATGCCTCGATGCCTGTTTGCCTGCTTTATATAGAAAGCCTCGGCTACGGGAACATTACCCTCTCCTGTGAAGTCTGGTAGCGGAGGTGCAGGGCTGTCGGGTCCCAGTCGACAGCTATGCAGGCGTTTCCTACCGAGGCCCTGTCCTCCGTACAGTCCACCGCACAGCCTCGACAGAACCTGAACACACACAGTAACACACAGTCACACACAGTCACACACAGTAACACACAGTCACACACAGTCACACACAGTAACACACAGTAACACACACGAGCAGAAGCACAGAGATGGTACCAACACACACGCCATTTTCCCCCACACACTCCGTTTCCCCCCACACACGCCATTTTCCCCCCACACACGCCATTTTCCCCCCACACACGCCATTTCCCCCCCACACACACGCCATTTTCCCCCCCACACACACGCCATTTCCCCCCCCCCACACACGCCATGCCCCCCCCACACACGCCATTCCCCCCCCACACACGCCATTTCCCCCCCACACCCATTCCCCCCCCACACACACGCCATTCCCCCCCCACACACACGCCATTCCCCTCCCCCCCCCCACACACGCCATTCCCCCCCACACACACGCCATTCCCTCCCACACACACGCCATTCCCCCCCCACACACGCCATTCCCCCCCCCCACACACCACGCCAATTCCCCCCCCCCCACACACACGCCATTCCACCCACACACAACGCCATTCCCCCCCCCCCCCCCCACACCGCCATTCCCCCCCCCCACACACGCCATTCCCCCCCCACACACGCCATTCCCCCCCACACATGCCATTCCCCCACACACACGCCATTCCCCGCACACACGCCATTCCCCCCCCCACACACGCCATTTCCCCTACACACAACGCCACCCCCCCCCCCCCCCCCCACACATGCCATTTCCCCTACACACACGCCAATCCACCCCCCACACACGCCATTTCCCCCCCACACACGCCAATCCCCCCCCCCACACACACGCCATTTCCCCCCCGCACACACCAATCCCCCCCCCCCCCCCCACACACACGCCATTTACCCCACACACGCCATTTTCCTCCCCACACACGCCATTTCCCCCCCACACACGCCGTTTCCCCCACCACACACGCCATTTCCCCCCCACACCCCACGCCGTTTCCCCCCCACACCCCACGCCGTTTCTCCCCCACACCCCACGCCGTTTCCCCCCCACACCCCACGTAATTTCCCCCCCACACACACCAATCCCCCCCCCCCCACACACGCCATTTACCCCACACACGCCATTTTCCTCCCCACACACGCCATTTTCCTCCCCACACACGCCATTTCCCCCCCACACCCCACGCCGTTTACCCCCCACACCCCACGCCGTTTCCCCCCCACACCCCACGCCGTTTACCCCCCACACCTCACGCCGTTTCCCCCCCACACCCCACACCATTTCCCCCCCACACCCCACGCCGTTTTCCCCCCACACCCCACGCCGTTTACCCCCCACACCCCACGCCGTTTCCCCCCCACACCCCACGCCGTTTCCCCCCCACACCTCACGCCGTTTCCCCCCCACACCCCACACCATTTCCACCCCACACCATTTCCCCCCCACACCCCACGCCGTTTTCCCCCCACACCCCACGCCATTTACCCCCCCACACATGCCATTTCCCCTACACACACGCCAATCCACCCCCCCCACGCCATTTTCCCCCCCCCCACACACGCCAATCCCCCCCCCCACACACACGCCATTTCCCCCCCGCACACACCAATCCCCCCCCCCCCACACACACACGCCATTTACCCCACACACGCCATTTTCCTCCCCACACACGCCATTTCCCCCCCACACACGCCGTTTCCCCACCACACACGCCATTTCCCCCCCACACCCCACGCCGTTTCCCCCCCCACACCCCACGCCGTTTCCCCCCCACACCCCACGCCGTTTCCCCCCCCACACCCCACGTAATTTCCCCCCCACACACACCAATCCCCCCCCCCCACACACGCCATTTACCCCACACACGCCATTTTCCTCCCCACACACGCCATTTTCCTCCCCACACACGCCATTTCCCCCCCACACCTCACGCCGTTTCCCCCCCACACCCCACGCCGTTTCCCCCCCACACCCCACGCCGTTTCCCCCCCACACCCCACACCATTTCCCCCCCACACCCCACGCCGTTTTCCCCCCACACCCCACGCCATTTCCCCCCCACACCCCACGCCATTTCCCCCCCACACCCCACGCCATTTCCCCCCCACACCCCACGCCATTTCCCCCCCACACCCCACGCCATTTCCCCCCCACACCCCACGCCATTTCCCCCCCACACCTCACGCCATTTTCCAAACATGAGATGGATACAGTAATAGAAGAGAAGTGTGTGTTTTGATGATGATGATGATGATGATGATGATGATGATGATGATGGAGGAGGCCTCACCTGTACCAGGGACACCAGGCACACGAGTTGCCATCCTTCCCCACCACCCTCAGTGTGAAGGGGTACTGGTAGCCCATACTGTCATCACTGTAGTAGGGGCATAACACACACATGACATCACTAACAACCTACAAAACAATATCAGCTTCAGTCAATAAAAGAACCTTCCCATCAACGGGAGACTTCCTGAATCGCCATAATAACCCTGTTCAGTCAATCAAGTGGAGACTTGCCGACTAGCCCTGTGTGTGTGTGTGGCGTGTGTGTGTGTGTGTGTGTGGGGTACTGACCAGTCCTGTGCATGGTTGCTGGCCTCTTGCGGAGGCAGAGGGCTGGCCAGACGGGCCACCTGTATCCAGACAGCATCGTACAGGTCCTTCTGACTGGTGTGAACCGTACAGGGAACGATCAGGGGCATCCCAAACAGACTGGCACGGTTCTTCTGACTGGACAGGAAATACAACTCTGTCCGCATCTACAGGAAGACACACAGGAATAAAAAAAACACTTTTAAGAAACAGTCAGAACTACGAACCTCGATACCGAAACATGAGAAATGTATTTCCTCATTGATACTATACTCTCCTGCTATATATTTAACTTCAACAGGGTTGAAAAAAACCTCACAATACAAACATCAGTACAAAACACAAAATACTACATTATGAAACATGATCATAAAAACAACGCCAACCTTCACTTAGAGCACCCCCACCTCAACCCTGAGCCTCGCATTCAACCCTGAGCACCCCCACCTCAACCCTGAGCCTCGCATTCAACCCTGAGCACCCCCACCTCAACCCTGAGCCTCGCATTCAATCCTGAGCCTCCCCACCTCAACCCTGAGCCTCACATTCAATCCTGAGCACCCCCACCTCAACCCTGAGCCTCGCATTCAACCATGAGCACCCCCACCTCAACCCTGAGCCTCGCATTCAAGCCTGAGCACCCCCACCTCAACCCTGAGCCTCGCATTCAATTCTGAGCACCCCCACCTCAACCCTGAGCCTCGCATTCAACCCTGAGCACCCCCACCTCAACCCTGAGCCTCGCATTCAACCCTGAGCACCAACACCTCAACCCTGAGCCTCTCATTCAACCCTGAGCCTCGCATTCAACCCTGAGCACCCCCACCTCAATCCTGAGCCTCACATTCATCCCTGAGCACCCCCACCTCAACTCTGAGCCTCGCATTCAACCCTGAGCACCCCCACCTCAACTCTGTGCCTCGCATTCAACCCTGAGCACCCCCACCTCAAACCCTGAGCCTCGCATTCAACCCTGAGCACCAACACCTCAACCCTGAGCCTCACATTCAACCCTGAGCACCCCCACCTCAACCCTGAGCCTCGCATTCAACTCTGAGCACCCCCACCTCAACCCTGAGCCTCGCATTCAACCCTGACGACCCCCACCTCAACCCTGAGCCTCGCATTCAACCCTGAGCACCCCCACCTCAACTCTGAGCACCCCCACCTCAACCCTGAGCCTCGCATTCCATCCTGAGCACCCCCACCTCAACCCTGAGCCTCGCATTCAATTCTGAGCACCCCCACCTCAACCCTGAGCCTCACATTCAAAGCTGAGCACCCCCACCTCAACCCTGAGCCTCGCATTCAACCCTGAGCCTCGCATTCAACCCTGAGCCCCCCCACCTCAACTCTGAGCCTCGCATTAAACCCTGAGCCTCCCCCCTGCAACACATCCACATCTCAGGAGCATAAAAAACAAAAATGCAGGTCTCCCTAAATCAGAAGCCACCATTGGAACCTCGAGCACGACTCAGTATTGTGCTCTTGTTACTGCATTCTATTGTTGTGACCTTGACCAGTGTTGTCAGATACATTTTGGGAAAATTGTGCAGGAGCGCTTTGTAAATAAACAGAATGGAATGCTGAATCTCTTCTTAATGACTGAGATACAATGTTGCATTCTAAAATAAAATCACCAGAATTGAATCTAAGGGCACAGTGGAAAACAGCATCTAGAGATTTAAGTGTGGAATGCCAACTAGGAGTGTGCCTGTTGCCCACAATAGCAGCACACACTATATATATTATATATACATATATATTATATACATATATACACACATATACATATATACACATATACATATACACATATATACATATATAGATATATATATATATACATACATATACACACACATATATACATATATTATATACATATATACACACACATATATACATGTATATATACATGTGTATGTATATGTGTATGTATATATATGTATTTTTATTTTTTTATATATTTAACCTTTATTTAACCAGGTAGGCTAGTTGAGAACACCTTTATTTAACCAGGTAGGCTAGTTGAGAACACCTTTATTTAACCAGGTAGGCTAGTTGAGAACACCTTTATTTAACCAGGTAGGCTAGTTGAGAACACCTTTATTTAACCAGGTAGGCTAGTTGAGAACACCTTTATTTAACCAGGTAGGCTAGTTGAGAACACCTATATTTAACCAGGTAGGCCAGTTGAGAACACCTTTATTTAACCAGGTAGGCTAGTTGAGAACACCTTTATTTAACCAGGTAGGCTAGTTGAGAACACCTTTATTTAACCAGGTAGGCTAGTTGAGAACACCTATATTTAACCAGGTAGGCCAGTTGAGAACACCTTTATTTAACCAGGTAGGCTAGTTGAGAACACCTTTATTTAACCAGGTAGGCTAGTTGAGAACACCTTTATTTAACCAGGTAGGCTAGTTGAGAACACCTTTATTTAACCAGGTAGGCTAGTTGAGAACACCTTTATTTAACCAGGTAGGCTAGTTGAGAACACCTTTATTTAACCAGGTAGGCTAGTTGAGAACACCTTTATTTAACCAGGTAGGCTAGTTGAGAACACCTTTATTTAACCAGGTAGGCTAGTTGAGAACACCTTTATTTAACCAGGTAGGCTAGTTGAGAACACCTTTATTTAACCAGGTAGGCTAGTTGAGAACACCTTTATTTAACCAGGTAGGCTAGTTGAGAACACCTTTATTTAACCAGGTAGGCTAGTTGAGAACACCTTTATTTAACCAGGTAGGCTAGTTGAGAACACCTTTATTTAACCAGGTAGGCTAGTTGAGAACACCTTTATTTAACCAGGTAGGCTAGTTGAGAACACCTTTATTTAACCAGGTAGGCTACTTGAGAACACCTTTATTTAACCAGGTAGGCTAGTTGAGAACACCTTTATTTAACCAGGTAGGCCAGTTGAGAACACCTTTATTTAACCAGGGAGGCCAGTTGAGAACACCTTTATTTAACCAGGTAGGCCAGTTGAGAACACCTTTATTTAACCAGGTAGGCTAGTTGAGAACACCTTTATTTAACCAGGTAGGCCAGTTGAGAACACCTTTATTTAACCAGGTAGGCTAGTTGAGAACACCTTTATTTAACCAGGTAGGCTAGTTGAGAACACCTTTATTTAACCAGGTAGGCTAGTTGAGAACACCTTTATTTAACCAGGTAGGCTAGTTGAGAACACCTTTATTTAACCAGGTAGGCCAGTTGAGAACACCTTTATTTAACCAGGTAGGCTAGTTGAGAACACCTTTATTTAACCAGGTAGGCCAGTTGAGAACACCTTTATTTAACCAGGTAGGCCAGTTGAGAACACCTTTATTTAACCAGGTAGGCTAGTTGAGAACACCTTTATTTAACCAGGTAGGCTAGTTGAGAACACCTTTATTTAACCAGGTAGGCTAGTTGAGAACACCTTTATTTAACCAGGTAGGCCAGTTGAGAACACCTTTATTTAACCAGGTAGGCTAGTTGAGAACACCTTTATTTAACCAGGTAGGCTAGTTGAGAACAAGTTCTCATTTGCAACTGCGACCTGGCCAAGATAAAGCATAGCAGTGTGAGCATACAACAAAGAGTTACACATGGAGTAAACAATTAACAAGTCAATAACACAGTAGAAAACAAAGGGGGGGTCTATATACAATGTGTGCAAAAGGCATGAGGAGGTAGGCAAATAATTACAATTTTGCAGATTAACACTGGAGTGATAAAAGATCAGATGGTCATGTACAGGTAGAGATATTGGTGTGCAGAAGAGCAGAAAAGTAAATAAATAAAAACAGTATGGGGATGAGGTAGGTGAAAAGGGTGGGCTATTTACCAATAGACTATGTACAGCTGCAGCGATCGGTTAGCTGCTCAGATAGCTGATGTTTGAAGTTGGTGAGGGAGATAAAAGTCTCCAACTTCAGCGATTTTTGCAATTCGTTCCAGTCAGAGGCAGCAGAGTACTGGAACGAAAGGCGGCCAAATGAGGTGTTGGCTTTAGGGATGATCAGTGAGATACACCTGCTGGAGCGCGTGCTACGGATGTATATATATACATACACATACATACATATATATACATACATATACATACATATATATACATATATATATACATATACATACATACATATATATACATACACACATATATACACACACACACAGTACCAGTCGTGTTTTTCTTTATTTTTGACTATTTTCTACATTGTAGAATACTAGAGAAAACATCAAAACTATGAAATAACACACATGGAATCAACAAAAAGTGTTAAACCAATCTAAATATATTTTATATTTGAGATTCTTCAAAGTAGCCACCCTTTGCCTTGATGACAGCTTTGCACACTCTTGGTATTCTCTCAACCAGCTTCACCTGGATTGCTTTTCCAACAGTCTTGAAGGAGTTCCCACATACACTGAGCACTTGTTGGCTGCTTTTCTTTCACTCTGCGGTTCAACTCATCCAAAACCATCTCAATTGGGTTGAAGTCGGGTGATTGTGGAAGCCAGGTCATCTGATGCAGCACTCAATCACTCTCCTTCTTGGTCAAATATCCCTTACACAGCCTGGAGGTGTGTTGGGTCATTGTTCTGTTGAAAAACAAATGATAGTGGGACTAAGTGCAAACCAGATGGGATGGCGTATCGCTGCAGAATGCTGTGGTAACCATGCTGGTTAAGTGTGACAGTGTCACTAGCAAAGCATCCGCCACACCATGGCACCTCCTCCTCCATGCTTCACGGTGGGAATCACACATGCGGCGATCATCCGTTCTCACAAAGACACGGCAGATGGAACCAAAAATCTCAAATTTGGACTCATCAGACCAAAGGACAGATTTCCACCGGTCTAATGTCCATTGCTCGTGTGTTTTGGCACAAGCAAGTCTCTTCTTATTATTGGTGTCCTTTAGTAGTGGTTTCTTTGCAGCAATTCGACCATGAAGGCCTGATTCACGCAGTCTCCTCTCAACAGTTGATGTTGAGATGTGTCTGTTACTTTATTTGTGCTGCAATTTGAGGGGAAGTTAATTGACGATTTCTGTGGCTGATAACTAATGAATTTATCCTCTGCAGCAGAGGTAACTCTGGGTCTTCCTTTCCTGTGGCGGTCCTAATGAGAGCCAGTTTCATCATAGCGCTTGATGGTTGTTGCAACTGCACTTGAAGAAACTTTCAAAGTTCATGACATTTTCCAGATTAAGACATGAAGGTCAGTCAAAGTAATGGACTGTCGTTTCTTATTATTTGAGCTGTTCTTGCCATAATATGGACTTGGTCTTTTACCAAATAGGGCCATCTTCTGTATACCACCCCTACCTGGTCACAACACAACTGATTGGCTCAAACCCATTAAGGAAGAAAGAAATTCCACAAATGAACTTTTAACAAGGCACACTTGTTAATTGAAATGCATTCCAGGTGACTACTTCATAAAGCTGGTTGAGAGAATGCCAAGAGTGTGTAAAGCTGTCATCAAGTCAAAGGGTGGCTGCTTCGAAGAAACTAAATTATATTTTGATTTGTTTAACACTTTTGTGGTTACTACATGACTCCATATGTGTTATTTCATAGTGTTGATGTCTTCACTATTATTCTACAATGTAGAAAATAGTAAAAATAAAGAAAAACCCTTAAATGAGTAGGTGTGTCCAAACTTTTGACTGGTTCTATACACACACTTGAAGTCGGAAGATCACATACACATTAAAACTCATTTTCAACCACTCCACACATTCGTGTTAACAAACTATAGTTTTGGCAAGTCGGTTAGGAAATCTACTTTGTGCATGACACAAGTAATTTTTTTTTTACAGACAGATTATTTCACTGTATCACAATTCCAGTGGGTCAGAAGTTTACATACACTAAGTTGACTGTGTCTTTAAACACCTTGGAAAATTCCAGAAAAGGATGTCTTTAGAAGCTTCTGATAGGCTAATTGACATAATTTGAGTCAATTGGAGATGTACCTGTGGATGTATTTCAAGGCCTACCTTCAAACTCAGTGCCTCTTTGCTTGACATCATGGGAAAATCAAAATGAATCAGCCAAGACCTCATACATTTTTTTTGTAGACCTCCACAAGTCTGGTTCATCCTTGGGAGGAATTTTCAAACACCTGAAAGTACCACGTTCATCTGTACAAACAATAGTACGCAAGTATAAACACCATGGCAACACACAACCGTCATACCGCTCAGGAAGGAGACGCGTTCTGTCTCCTAGAGATGAACGTACGTTGGTGCGAAAAGTGCAAATCAATCCCAGAACAACAGCAAAGGAGCTTGTGAAGATGCTGCAGGAAACAGGAAGAGTCACGTATCTCTGGCTTGTTATATAAAGCAGACAGACATTCAGTTTCTGTTGGATTGAACATTAGAATGGGCAAAACGAGTCACCCAAGCGACTGAGCGTAGTATGATCGTCGGTGTCAGGCGTGCCAGATCCAGTACCTCAGAAACTGCCAGCCTCCTGGACTTTTCACGCACGACTGTGTCTAGGGTTTACAGAGAACGGTGCTGCAGACAAAAAACATCCAGTCAGCGGCAGTCCTGTGGGTGAAAACAGCTCGTTGATGAGAGAAGTCGGAGGAGAATGGCAGGAATGGTTCGAGATAACAGGCGGGCCACAAACAGACTAATAACAGTGCAGTACAACAGTGGTGTGCAGAACGGCATCTTGGAACACAACTTGTCAGTCTTTGTCATGGATGGGATATTGCAGCAGACGACCACAATGGGTTCCAGTCCCATCCGTTAAAAACAAGAAGACCCGACTCCAGTGGGCACGCCATCACCAACACTGGACAAATTGAGGAGGTGAAAAACATCACCTGGAACATGACAGCGAGTTCAGTTTACTCGAGGGGCCTGGTCAGGCACCAGACCTCAACCCAATAGAGCATAATGGGATGAGATGGAATGGCTGTTCACAGCATGAATGTACTACCATCTAATCTGCAGCAACTGCGTGATGCCATCGCGTCAGCATGGACCAACATCCCTGTGAAACGTTTCTGAAACCTTAACAGAATGTCCCAAAGAAATCAGGCTGATCTGGAGACAAAAGGGGGTCCAACACAGTAATAGATGGGTGTACCTAATAAACTGGCCAGTGAGAGTGAGTGTGTAAACCAAAAAATAATATATATATAAAAACACATTCTATTCTAATTCATTTATTGTGTAAAATATTTTATTCTGTGGTACCCACCATCTTCCTGTGCATGGCGATGATGTACCCGATGAAGGGGCTGTCCTGGACGGGGGACACGTGTCCGTTGGCCAGGCTTCTCTCTGTGGTCTCTCTGCAGTGCACCATGGAGCTGGGCATGCCGTTGGAGATCAGACCAGGCTTACCATCAGGATGCGCTGCCACCCCCACCCCGTTAACCATGGGCACAGGGGTGATGTCTGGAGAGGTGTTACAGACAGACATGTCAGAGAGCCCTTCCGGAAACAGTGAGTTGGTTTATCATGTGACTGT
>NC_034188.2:88115754-88130754 GCF_002021735.2 Oncorhynchus kisutch | reverse complement strand
CTAACCCGGACGACGCTGGGCCAAACCCTCCTCTAACCCGGACGACGCTGGGCCAAACCCTCCCCTAACCCGGACGACGCTGGGCCAAACCCTCCTCTAACCCGGACGACGCTGGGCCAAACCCTCCTCTAACCCGGACGACGCTGGGCCAAACCCTCCTCTAACCCGGACGACGCTGGGCCAAACCCTCCTCTAACCCGGACGACGCTGAGCCAATTGTTCGCCGCCACTCATGGGTCTCCTGGGTCGCGGCCGTCTGCGGACAGAGCCTGGACTCGAACCAGGATCTCTAGTGGCACAACCACTACGCCAAACGAGCTTTATTTCTAATGCTTTCCTTCCATCTGAAATACACAGCTAAATGATTGAATACTTTTTACGACTTTACCTCTTAGCTTGGTAAAAATGAGTTGTGGTATTTTTTATTTTTTTACCTTTATTTAACCAGGCAAGTCAGTTAAGAACAAATTCTTATTTTCAATGACGGCCTAGGAACAGTAGGTTAACTGCCTGTTCAGGGGCAGAACGACAGATTTGTACCTTTTCAGCTCGGGGATTTGAACTTGCAACCTTTTGGTTACTAGTTCAACTCTCTAACCACTAGGCTACCCTGCCGCCCCAGGGTAGAAAGACATGACTTTACAATTCAAATGGCTGATAATGTATGAATTCAGCGTATTGAGAGATGTTTTGGATATTGTCTAGGCCTATAGGATCACGAAAATAAATTTGACTGCAGCCAACCAGAGCGCACAAAGATAACACAGAGGCGGGACAGACAGCAGAGTGACCAACCAGCATCTTCCCTGTCATCGCTGGCTTTGTGACTGACTGCCGACACCATCAACAAAGAGGTCACTAGAAAATGCATATCGTTCCTTCTTGTGGGAGAAGGCTATACAGGACTTTCCTGACTAGAAAATTGGAAGATTTTAAATGATTTTAATGAGTTCATTAATGAAGTGGGAAAAAGTAGTCGGCTGACAAACCTGTTATCGGCTATTTAGCCGAAGGCCAACGCTAAAAGAAAACACTGTTACATATTATAACTTTTTATTTTTAACCCTTTTTCTCCCCAATTTCGTGGTATCCAATTGTTGTAGTAGCTACTATCTTGTCTCATCGATACAACTCCCGTACGGGCTCGGGAGAGACGAAGGTTGAAAGTCATGCATCCTCCGATACATAACCCAACCAAGCCACACTGCTTCTTTAACACAGCGCGCATCCAACCCGGAAGCCAGCCGCACCAATGTGTCAGAGGAAACACCGTGCACCTGGCAACCTTTGGTTAGCGCACACTACGCCCGGCCCGCCACAGGAGTCGCTGGTGCGCAATGAGACAAGGATATCCCTACCGGCCAAACCTTCCCTAACCCGGACGACGCTGGGCCAATTGTGTGTCGCCTAGCGGGACCTCCCGGTCGCGGCCGGTTACGACAGAGCCTGGGCGCAAACACAGAGTCTCTGGTGGCACAGCTGGCGCTGCAGTACAGCGCCCTTAACCACTGCGCCACCCGGGAGGCCCATATTAGTCAATCCATTCATATCACAAATGGAGACATTAAGGACATAGTTGTCCACTACAGGGAGTAAGGAAATCCCATCCACTGTTGTGACGATCCATGCCAGGATTTATAAACTCACCCTGAGTTTGAGAGGAGCAACGTTCCTCTGTGTTCCACTCCACAGCTCCATCAGCAGGTCTCCGTAGCATTTAGCCATGTGACCTCGCATCCCGATGGGGTTGGTTCTGGACACACAAAAAACAAAGTCAGTAATGCTATCCAACGAGCTGTTCAACTTTTCACACACACACACACACACACCTACCTGTTGAGTTCATAGAGGTGTCTTCCTGAGATGAAGTAGTCAGTGAGGGGCGTGGTGTTGCTCACACACTGGATACTAGAGTTCATAAAGCACGTGTTGCCTAGGTTACTGAGGCCCGTGGCACCCTTCTCCGTAGCAACTGGGGAGGGGGGTGGTAGACATGCACAGTATTAGGCTACAATATTTACATGTTTGCCAGGTTTTAGGGGAGAATCGGAGGGAGGTTAGCGATAAATATATCATCCTAAAATAGTAAAAGCTCTCAATAACTGTGTTGTAAACGTGTGTACCGATGTGCTGAAGGGGTTTGTGACACGATAACTGTGTTGTAAACGTGTGTACCGATGTGCTGAAGGGGTTTGTGACACGATAACTGTGTTGTAAACGTGTGTACCGATGTGCTGAAGGGGTTTGTGACACGATAACTGTGTTGTAAACGTGTGTACCGATGTGCTGAAGGGGTTTGTGACACGATAACTGTGTTGTAAACGTGTGTACCGATGTGCTGAAGGGGTTTGTGACACGATAACTGTGTTGTAAACGTGTGTACCGATGTGCTGAAGGGGTTTGTGACACGATAACTGTGTTGTAAACGTGTGTACCGATGTGCTGAAGGGGTTTGTGACACGATAACTGTGTTGTAAACGTGTGTACCGATGTGCTGAAGGGGTTTGTGACACGATAACTGTGCTGTAAACGTGTGTACCGATGTGCTGAAGGGGTTTGTGACACGATAACTGTGCTGTAAACGTGTGTACCGATGTGCTGAAGGGGTTTGTGACACGATAACTGTGTTGTAAACGTGTGTACCGATGTGCTGAAGGGGTTTGTGACACGATAACTGTGCTGTAAACGTGTGTACCGATGTGCTGAAGGGGTTTGTGACACGATAACTGTGTTGTAAACGTGTGTACCGATGTGCTGAAGGGGTTTGTGACACGATAACTGTGCTGTAAACGTGTGTACCGATGTGCTGAAGGGGTTTGTGACACGATAACTGTGCTGTAAACGTGTGTACCGATGTGCTGAAGGGGTTTGTGACACGATAACTGTGTTGTAAACGTGTGTACTGATGTGCTGAAGGGGTTTGTGACACGATAACTGCGTTGTAAACGTATGTACCTTTATGTCGGTCCATTTTACTGCTGTTGGCGATGAAGGACATCTCTTCTGGCCAGCTCATGTCTTTGTTCCGAACTAAAAACACACAAGATTAAGGTTTTTACACATCAATGACTTTTAAATCAGAAGCTTGCAGTCAGTTTAAAAAATAAAATAAACATTTCAACACACTCAGCAGTCAGATAAAGTTTGAGTTAATTATAGAGTTCTTTGAACGTACCCTCGATAACTAAGTGTTGCTCATCCTGAATCTTCAGGCCCTCCAGAGTGTGGTTCTCATCATCCAGGAGGGTCAGATAGTTCTGGGTGGGGGGAGGAGGAGAACAGGGTCAGATAGTTCTGGGTGGGGGGAGGAGAACAGGGTCAGATAGTTCTGGGGGGAGGAGGAGAACAGGGTCGGATAGTTCTGGGTGGGGGGAGGAGAACAGGGTTCGGATAGTTCTGGGAGGATGAGAACAGGGTCAGATAGTTCTGGGAGAAGGAGAACAGGGTCAGATAGTTCTGGGTGGGGGGAGGAGAACAGGTTTCGGATAGTTCTGGGGGGAGGAAGAGAACAGGGTCAGATAGTTCTGGGTGGGGGGAGAACAGGGTTCAGATAGTTCTGGGTGGGGGGAGAACAGGGTTCAGATAGTTCTGGGTGGGGGGAGGAGAACAGGGTCAGGTAGTTCTGGGGGGAGGAGGAGAACAGGGTCAGATAGTTCTGTGGGGAGGAGGAAAACAGGGTCAGATAGTTCTGGGTGGGGGGAGGAGAACAGGGTCAGATAGTTCTGGGGGGAGGAGGAGAACAGGGTCAGGTAGTTCTGGGGGGAGGAGGAGAACAGGGTCAGATAGTTCTGTGGGGAGGAGGAGAACAGGGTCAGATAGTTCTGTGGGGAGGAGGAGAACAGGGTCAGATAGTTCTGGGTGGGGGGAGGAGAACAGGGTCAGGTAGTTCTGGGGGGAGGAGGAGAACAGGGTCAGGTAGTTCTGGGGGGAGGAGGAGAACAGGGTCAGATTATTCTGGGAAGAGGAGGAGAACAGGGTCAGATTATTCTGGGAAGAGGAGGAGAACAGGGTCAGATAGTTCTGGGTGGGGGGAGGAGAACAGGGTCAGATAGTTCTGGGGGGAGGAGAACAGGGTCAGGTTGTTCTGGGTGGGGGGAGGAGAACAGGTTTCGGATAGTTCTGGGGGGAGGAAGAGAACAGGGTCAGATAGTTCTGGGTGGGGGGAGAACAGGGTTCAGATAGTTCTGGGTGGGGGGAGAACAGGGTTCAGATAGTTCTGGGTGGGGGGAGGAGAACAGGGTCAGGTAGTTCTGGGGGGAGGAGGAGAACAGGGTCAGATAGTTCTGTGGGGAGGAGGAAAACAGGGTCAGATAGTTCTGGGTGGGGGGAGGAGAACAGGGTCAGATAGTTCTGGGGGGAGGAGGAGAACAGGGTCAGGTAGTTCTGGGGGGAGGAGGAGAACAGGGTCAGATAGTTCTGTGGGGAGGAGGAGAACAGGGTCAGATAGTTCTGTGGGGAGGAGGAGAACAGGGTCAGATAGTTCTGGGTGGGGGGGAGGAGAACAGGGTCAGGTAGTTCTGGGGGGAGGAGAACAGGGTCAGATAGTTCTGGGGGGAGGAGGAGAACAGGGTCAGATAGTTCTGGGGGGAGGAGGAGAACAGGGTCAGGTAGTTCTGGGGGGAGGAGGAGAACAGGGTCAGGTAGTTCTGGGGGGAGGAGGAGAACAGGGTCAGATTATTCTGGGAAGAGGAGGAGAACAGGGTCAGATTATTCTGGGAAGAGGAGGAGAACAGGGTCAGATAGTTCTGGGTGGGGGGAGGAGAACAGGGTCAGATAGTTCTGGGGGGAGGAGAACAGGGTCAGGTTGTTCTGGGGGGAGGAGGAGAACAGGGTCAGATAGTTCTGTGGGGAGGAGGAAAACAGGGTCAGATAGTTCTGGGTGGGGGGAGGAGAACAGGGTCAGATAGTTCTGGGGGGAGGAGGAGAACAGGGTCAGGTAGTTCTGGGGGGAGGAGGAGAACAGGGTCAGATAGTTCTGTGGGGAGGAGGAGAACAGGGTCAGATAGTTCTGTGGGGAGGAGGAGAACAGGGTCAGATAGTTCTGGGTGGGGGGGAGGAGAACAGGGTTCGGATAGTTCTGGGTGGGGGGAGGAGAACAGGGTCAGATAGTTCTGGGGGGAGGAGGAGAACAGGGTCAGGTAGTTCTGGGGGGAGGAGAACAGGGTCAGATAGTTCTGGGGGGAGGAGGAGAACAGGGTCAGATAGTTCTGGGGGGAGGAGGAGAACAGGGTCAGGTAGTTCTGGGGGGAGGAGGAGAACAGGGTCAGGTAGTTCTGGGGGGAGGAGGAGAACAGGGTCAGATTATTCTGGGAAGAGGAGGAGAACAGGGTCAGATTATTCTGGGAAGAGGAGGAGAACAGGGTCAGATAGTTCTGGGTGGGGGGAGGAGAACAGGGTCAGATAGTTCTGGGGGGAGGAGAACAGGGTCAGGTTGTTCTGGGGGGAGGAGGAGAACAGGGTCAGGTAGTTCTGGGGGGAGGAGGAGAACAGGGTTCGGATAGTTCTGGGTGGGGGGAGGAGAACAGGGTCAGATAGTTCTGGGGGGAGGAGGAGAACAGGGTCAGGTAGTTCTGGGGGGAGGAGAACAGGGTCAGATAGTTCTGGGGGGAGGCGGAGAACAGGGTCAGATATTTCTGGGGGGAGGAGGAGAACAGGGTCAGGTAGTTCTGGGGGGAGGAGGAGAACAGGGTCAGGTAGTTCTGGGGGGAGGAGGAGAACAGGGTCAGATTATTCTGGGAAGAGGAGGAGAACAGGGTCAGATAGTTCTGGGTGGGGGGAGGAGAACAGGGTCAGATAGTTCTGGGGGGAGGAGAACAGGGTCAGGTTGTTCTGGGGGGAGGAGGAGAACAGGGTCAGGTAGTTCTGGGGGGAGGAGGTGAACAGGGTCAGATAGTTCTGGGGGGAGGAGGAGAACAGGGTCAGGTAGTTCTGGGGGGAGGAGGAGAACAGGGTCAGGTAGTTCTGGGGGGAGGAGGAGAACAGGGTCAGGTAGTTCTGGGGGGAGGAGGAGAACAGGGTCAGGTAGTTCTGGGGGGAGGAGGAGAACAGGGTCAGATAGTTCTGGGTGGGGGGAGGAGAACAGGGTTCGGATAGTTCAGGGTGGGGGGAGGAGAACAGGGTCAGATAGTTCTGGGGGGAGGAGGAGAACAGGGTCAGGTAGTTCTGGGGGGAGGAGAACAGGGTCAGATAGTTCTGGGGGGAGGAGGCGAACAGGGTCAGGTAGTTCTGGGGGGAGGAGGAGAACAGGGTCAGGTAGTTCTGGGGGGAGGAGGAGAACAGGGTCAGATTATTCTGGGGGGAGGAGGAGAACAGGGTCAGATAGTTCTGGGTGGGGGGAGGAGAACAGGGTCAGATAGTTCTGGGGGGAGGAGGAGAACAGGGTCAGATAGTTCTGGGGGGAGGAGAACAGGGTCAGGTTGTTCTGGGGGGAGGAGGAGAACAGGGCCAGGTAGTTCTGGGGGGAGGAGGAGAACAGGGTCAGATAGTTCTGGGGGAGGAGAACAGGGTCAGATAGTTCTGGGGGGAGGAGGAGAACAGGGTCAGATAGTTCTGTGGGGAGGAGGAAAACAGGGTCAGATAGTTCTGGGTGGGGGGAGGAGAACAGGGTCAGATAGTTCTGGGGGGAGGAGGAGAACAGGGTCAGGTAGTTCTGGGGGGAGGAGGAGAACAGGGTCAGATAGTTCTGTGGGGAGGAGGAGAACAGGGTCAGATAGTTCTGGGGGGAGGAGGAGAACAGGGTCAGATAGTTCTGGGTGGGGGGGAGGAGAACAGGGTTCGGATAGTTCTGGGTGGGAGGAGGAGAACAGGGTCAGGTAGTTCTGGGGGGAGGAGAACAGGGTCAGATAGTTCTGGGGGGAGGAGGATAACAGGGTCAGATAGTTCTGGGGGGAGGAGGAGAACAGGGTCAGATAGTTCTGGGGGGAGGAGGAGAACAGGGTCAGGTAGTTCTGGGGGGAGGAGGAGAACAGGGTCAGATTATTCTGGGAAGAGGAGGAGAACAGGGTCAGATAGTTCTGGGTGGGGGGAGGAGAACAGGGTCAGATAGTTCTGGGGGGAGGAGAACAGGGTCAGGTTGTTCTGGGGGGAGGAGGAGAACAGGGTCAGGTAGTTCTGGGGGGAGGAGGAGAACAGGGTCAGATAGTTATGGGGGGAGGAGGAGAACAGGGTCAGGTAGTTCTGGGGGGAGGAGGAGAACAGGGTCAGGTAGTTCTGGGGGGAGGAGGAGAACAGGGTCAGGTAGTTCTGGGGGGGAGGAGAACAGGGTCAGATAGTTCTGTGGGGAGGAGGAGAACAGGGTCAGATAGTTCTGTGGGGAGGAGGAGAACAGGGTCAGATAGTTCTGGGGGGAGGAGGAGAACAGGGTCAGATAGTTCTGGGTGGGGGGAGGAGAACAGGGTTCGGATAGTTCTGGGTGGGGGGAGGAGAACAGGGTCAGATAGTTCTGGGGGGAGGAGGAGAACAGGGTCAGGTAGTTCTGGGGGGAGGAGAACAGGGTCAGATAGTTCTGGGGGGAGGAGGAGAACAGGGTCAGGTAGTTCTGGGGGGAGGAGGAGAACAGGGTCAGGTAGTTCTGGGGGGAGGAGGAGAACAGGGTCAGATTATTCTGGGTGGGGGAGGAGAACAGGGTCAGATAGTTCTGGGGGGAGGTGGAGAACAGGGTCAGATAGTTCTGGGGGGAGGAGGAGAACAGGGTCAGGTAGTTCTGGGGGGAGGAGGAGAACAGGGTCAGGTAGTTCTGGGGGGAGGAGGAGAACAGGGTCAGGTAGTTCTGGGGGAGGAGAACAGGGTCAGGTAGTTCTGGGGGGAGGAGGAGAACAGGGTCAGGTAGTTCTGTGGGGAGGAGGAGAACAGGGTCAGGTAGTTCTGGGGGGAGGAGGAGAACAGGGTCAGGTAGTTCTGGGGGAGGAGGAGAACAGGGTCGGGTAGTTCTGGGGGGAGGAGGAGAACAGGGTCAGGTAGTTCTGGGGGAGGAGGAGAACAGGGTCGGGTAGTTCTGGGGGGAGGTTTGGATGAGGAGAGGTCAACATCCGCAAGTTTATATTAATTAATATTTTCTCATGTCACCACAATATCACTTATAATATAGTTGTGGACATGCGATAGTTGCACACCTCGCTGTTATAGAGCCACAGCCTCATGTCCTCGTCTTTGATGCGTAGCCTCCGAGACAGGTACAGGTGGATGTCCTTGATGGTGCCCACGCGGCTGAAACAGCCTGTATAGGCCAGGACACGCTTCAGAGGTGCGTTGGGGGAGGGCACGTTACCTGGAGGGGGAGAGAGAGAGAGAAAGGGGAGGAGGGGGGCGAGAGGATGGGGGCGAGAGGAGGAGGGCGAGAGGAGGAGGGCGAGAGGATGGGGCAAGGGAGGTGAGAGAGGCGAGAGATATGAGAGGCGAGGGGGGGAGGGAGAGGCGAGGGGAGAGAAAAGAGGCGAGGGGGGGGGGGGGGGGGGGGGGACACACTCCAGCCTTTAGTGGACTATCAGCTCCCAAAGTCTTGTAACACTCACACAGACGCACACAGACGCACACAGACGCACACAGACGCACACAGACGCACACAGACGCACACAGACGCACACAGACGCACACAGACGCACACAGACGCACTGAGTGTTAAATCAACACATTATTACAAGAGAGAAAGAATAGTTCAGCTCATGTAGGATTAGTTGTAAGGAAGCAGCAAGAAAGTGTGTTTGAGATTCGGTCATTTAATTAAGACTGATTCACTAAAATCAACACATTAGCGACTCACAAGATTCAAATCTGATTTACTTAAGACTGATTCACTAAAATCAACTCAATAGTGACTCACAAGATTCAAATCTGATTTACTTAAGACTGATTCACTAAAATCAACTCAATAGCGACTCACAAGATTCAAATCTGATTTACTTAAGACTGATTCACTAAAATCAACTCATTAGCGACTCACAAGATTCAAATCTGATTTACTTAAGACTGATTCACTAAAATCAACTCATTAGCGACTCACAAGATTCAAATCTGATTTACTTAAGACTGATTCACTAAAATCAACTCATTAGTGACTCACAAGATTCAAATCTGATTCAATCATAAGTCAACAAAAATCAATATTAGTTAAGTTAATAAACAATTAAAAACAAAAATAGAACAGATTATTACCGATTTTAAAAGTATAGCCAAAAATTAAAAAAAGAAGCAACCCCTAATATATGTGATTGATTGGTAATACTTTGCCAATACTTTGAAACAGAATGAATCAAAAGCTGTAAACAGCATAGTCTCCCAGCAGCACAGCCTTGCTCTTCGGTCAGTATGTCTGGGTCTAGTCATTCTATGGCACTTGCAACAAATGTGATGGTGGGTTTGAATCCCGCTGAGGCCACCCATACATAGAATGTATGCTGCATGACTAAGTCGCTTTGGATAAAAGCATCTGCTAAATGGAATACAGTATAATATTAGATATGATTGTTTATAAATGGAATACAGTATAATATTAGATATGATTGTTTATAAATGGAATACAGTATAATATTAGATATGATTGTTTATAAATGGAATACAGTATAATATTAGATATGATTGTTTATAAATGGAATACAGTATAATATTAGATATGATTGTTTATAAATGGAATACAGTATAATATTAGATATGATTGTTTATAAATGGAATACAGTATAATATTAGATATGATTGTTTATAAATGGAATACAGTATAATATTAGATATGATTATTTATAAATGGAATACAGTATAATATTATTTCCATGCCTGGAGCCAAACTAACTCCTCTGGGCCAGATATCTGATAGCACCATCACCACTAACACCTCATAGTGTCTCTGTGCACCCACACTAACACCTCATAGTGTCTCTGTGCACCACACTAATGCCTCATAGTGTCTCTGTGCACCACACTAACAGCTCATAGTGCCTCTGCAGCACCACTAACGCCTCAGTGCCTCTGCAGCACCACTAACGCCTCAGTGCCTCTGCAGCACCACTCTAACACCTCATAGTGTCTCTGCAGCACCACTAACGCCTCATAGTGCCTCTGCAGCACCACTAACGCCTCAGTGCCTCTGCAGCACCACTCTAACACCTCATAGTGTCTCTGCAGCACCACTAACGCCTCATAGTGCCTCTGCAGCACCACTAACGCCTCATAGTGCCTCTGCAGCACCACTCTAACGCCTCATAGTGCCTCTGCAGCACCACTAACACCTCATAGTGTCTCTGCAGCACCACTAACGCCTCATAGTGTCTCTGTGCACCACTCTAACACTTCAGTGTCTCTGCAGCACCACTCTAATACTTCAGTTTCTCTGCAGCACCACTCTAACGCCTCACACTGAGGTGTTAGAGTGGTGCACAGAGACACTATGAGGTGTTAGTGCCTCTGCAGCACCACACTATGAGGCATTAGTGGTGCTGCAGAGGCACTAACACCTTATAGTGTCTCTGCAGCACCACTCTAACACCTCAGTGTCTCTGCAGCACCACTCTAATGCCTCATAGTGTCTCTGCAGCACCACTAACACCTCAGTGTCTCTGCAGCACCACTCTAATGCCTCAGTGTCTCTGCAGCACCACTCTAATGCCTCATAGTGTCTCTGCAGCACCACTAACACCTCAGTGTCTCTACACCTCAGTGTCTCTGCAGCATCACTAACGCCTCAGTGCCTCTGCAGCACCACTAACACCTCATAGTGTCTCTGCAGCACCACTAACACCTCATAGTGTCTCTGCAGCACCACTCTAACACCTCAGTGTCTCTGCAGCACCACTAACACCTCAGTGTCTCTGCAGCACCACTAACGCCTCATAGTGTCTCTGCAGCACCACTCTAACACCTCAGTGTCGCTGCAGCACCACTCTAACACCTCAGTGTCTCTGCAGCACCACTAACACCTCAGTGTCTCTGCAGCACCACTAACGCCTCATAGTGTCTCTGCAGCACCACTCTAACACCTCATAGCGTCTCTGTGCACCACTAACGTCTCATAGTGTCTCTGCAGCACCACACTAACGCGTCATAGTGTCTCTGTGCACCACTCTAATGCCTCATAGTGCCTCTGCAGCACCACTAACGCCTCACAGTGTCTCTGCAGCACCACTAACGCCTCATAGTGTCTCTGCAGCACCACTCTAACACCTCATAGCGTCTCTGTGCACCACTAACGTCTCATAGTGTCTCTGCAGCACCACACTAACGCGTCATAGTGTCTCTGTGCACCACTCTAATGCCTCATAGTGCCTCTGCAGCACCACTAACGCCTCACAGTGTCTCTGCAGCACCACTAACGCCTCATAGTGTCTCTGCAGCACCACTAACGCCTCATAGTGTCTCTGCAGCACCACTAACGCCTCATAGTGTCTCTGTGCACCACTCTAACACCTGAATTAAACACTGTCACCAATCTGTTAAAGTAGGCTAATTGGCTAGCACTGTCACCAATCTGTTAAAGTAGGCTAATTGGCTAGTACTGTCACCAATCTGTTAAAGTAGGCTAATTGGCTAGCACCATATCCACCCCCCTATGGACCATGACTCATCCTGCAGTCCATTCTAAGAACTTGATTAGGGGCCGGACCAGTCCATTTTAGGGGCATGATTAGGGGAAGGATCAGTCCATTATAACAGCATGATTAGGGGAAGGATCAGTTCCTTTTAGGGGCATGATTAGAGGCCGGACCAGTCCATTATAACAGCATGATTATGGGCCGGACCAGTCCATTATAACAGCATGATTAGGGGTGGACCAGTCCATTATAACAGCATGATTAGGGGTGGACCAGTCCATTATAACAGCATGATTATGGGCCGGACCAGTCCATTATAACAGCATGATTAGGGGTGGACCAGTCCATTATAACAGCATGATTAGGGGTGGACCAGTCCATTATAACAGAATAATTAGGGGTGGACCAGTCCATTATAACAGAATAATTAGGGGTGGACCAGTCCATTATAACAGCATGATTAGGGGTGGACCAGTCCATTATAACAGAATAATTAGGGGTGGACCAGTCCATTATAACAGAATAATTAGGGGTGGACCAGTCCATTATAACAGCATGATTAGGGGTGGACCAGTCCATTATAACAGAATAATTAGGGGTGGACTACAGTAGTAGTGTTTGTTGGCTCCTAGCAGGCTGTCTCTCTTTCTTGCTGCAGGCTTACATTACCTCTGGGGAGATGCTGGGGGAACATTCTCAGGCTGGTCATACCCATGTTAACCCAGATGTTGGACTGGGGGGTGCGTGTGGCGGGCTGCTGCCGCAAGAAGAGGAGGTAGCGTGGGAAGAGCTCCAGCTCAGCACGGCCTGTTTTCGTCTGCTGGATCACCTGGAAAAAGGGAGAGGAGGATGAGTACCTCCACCCAACCCAGTACCTCCACCCAACCCAGTACCTCCACCCAACCCAGTACCTCCACCCAACCCAGTACCTCCACCCAACCCAGTACCTCCACCCAACCCAGTACCTCCACCCAACCCAGTACCTCCACCCACTGTTGTCAGACTGTATATTAACTCTAGCTCTTAAAATGGTTTCTCCAAAAATTATATATATATTTTTTTCAATCTCATTTTAATATTTAAATTTTCTAATTGGAAAAACATTCTAATGTTTCAACTGTTCTGTATTCATGTCATGTATTACATGCTATTGATTTTAAATGATTGTTTAGTAATTATTATGAATGATGTATTTCTTCAGTTTCTATCTGTGAGCAAGAATACATCAACTCTGAGGGCTGAGCCCTAATTTCAGGTATACACACACACACACACACACACACACACACATCACACACACCACACACACACCACACACACACACCACACACACCACACACACACACACACACACACACACACACACACCACACACCACACACACACACACATACAACTGAAACTTTCACAAAAATCATCCACAGTGGTGTGAATCTCTCCCAAGCTAGACCCAGTCCTTAGAGGTGACCATCAGTGGTTCAGTGATAGTGTGAGGGGAGGTTGTGTTGTGGTCCATCTATGGTTCAGTGATAGTGTGAGGGGAGGGTGTGTTGTGGTCCATCTATGGTTCAGTGGTTGTGTTGTGGTCCATCTATGGTTCAGTGGTTGTGTGAGGGGAGGTTATGGTCCATCTATGGTTCAGTGGTTGTGTTGTGGTCCATCTATGGTTCAGTGGTTGTGTGAGGGGAGGTTATGGTCCATCTGTGGTTCAGTGGTTATGTTGTGGTCCATCTGTGGTTCAGTGGTTGTGTTGTGGTGCATCTATGGTTCAGTGGTTGTGTGAGGGGAGGTTATGGTCCATCTGTGGTTCAGTGGTTGTGTGAGGGGAGGTTATGGTCCATCTATGGTTCAGTGGTTGTAGTCCATCTATGGTTCAGTGATAGTGTGAGGGGAGGTTATGGTCCATCTATGGTTCAGTGGTTGTGTTGGGGTCCATCTATGGTTCAGTGGTTGTGTTGTGGTCCATCTAAGGTTCAGTGGTTGTGTGAGGGGAGGTTATGGTCCATCTATGGTTTAGTGGTTGTGTGAGGGGAGGTCATGGTCCATACATACCGGTCGTGGCAGGCTGAGGTTGGCGCCATACCAGTGGAACAGCGCCCTCCACACCGGCTCTGGCACCGTCTCAAAGTCCCTGCCCGACACCAGCTGTAGGGACTGTTTCAACCGGCCTCCCTCCATGGTCAATGTGGGGGCCTGGGGGAACAGGAGAGAGACTGGGGGAAACAGGAGAGAGACTGGGGGAAACAGGAGAGAGACTGGGGGAAACAGGAGAGAGACTGGGGGAAACAGGAGAGAGACTGGGGAAAACAGGAGAGAGACTGGAGGAAACAGGAGAGAGACTGGAGGAAACAGGAGAGAGGCTGGAGGAAACAGGAGAGAGACTGGGGGGAACAGGAGAGAGACTGGGAGGAACAGGAGAGAGACTGGGAGGAACAGGAGAGAGACTGGGGGAACAGGAGAGAGACTGGGGGAACAGGAGAGAGACTGGGAGGAACAGGAGAGAGACTGGGAGGAACAGGAGAGAGACTGGGAGGAACAGGAGAGAGAGACTGGGAGGAACAGGAGAGAGAGACTGGGAGAAACTGGGAGGAACAGGAGAGAGACTGGGGGAACAGGAGAGAGACTGGGAGGAACAGGAGAGAGACTGGGGGAACAGGAGAGAGACTGGGAGGAACAGGAGAGAGACTGGGAGGAACAGGAGAGAGAGACTGGGAGGAACAGGAGAGAGAGACTGGGAGGAACAGGAGAGAGAGACTGGGAGGAACAGGAGAGAGACTGGGAGGAACAGGAGAGAGACTGGGAGGAACAGGAGAGAGACTGGGAGGAACAGGAAAGAGACTGGGAGGAACAGGAGAGAGACTGGGAGGAACAGGAGAGAGACTGGGAGGAACAGGAGAGAGACTGGGAGAAACAAGAGAGAGACTGGGAGGAACAGGAGAGAGACTGGGGGAACAGGAGAGAGACTGGGAGGAACAGGAGAGAGACTGGGAGGAACAGGAGAGAGACTGGGAGGAACAGGAGAGAGAGACTGGGGGAAACAGGAGAGAGAGACTGGGGGAAACAGGAGAGAGAGACTGGGGGAAACAGGAGAGAGAGACTGGGAGGAACAGGAGAGAGAGACTGGGAGAAACAGGAGAGAGACTGGGAGGAACAGGAGAGAGAGACTGGGAGAAACAAGAGAGAGACTGGGAGGAACAGGAGAGAGAGACTGGGAGAAACAAGAGAGAGACTGGGAGGAACAGTACACACACATTGCCCTCTCTACTCCTCCATTACTTGATGGAGATACAGGCCATGCATAACACCTGGCCGTATCGTCACAGGGCTGAGGGATAAGACCACATGGCTAGGAGGAACAGGAGAGAGAGGCTGCCTAGACAGGGATAAGACCACATGGCTAGGAGGAACAGGAGAGAGAGGCTGCCTAGACAGGGATAAGACCACATGGCTAGGAGGAACAGGAGAGAGAGGCTGCCTAGACAGG
>NC_034188.2:88106202-88113154 GCF_002021735.2 Oncorhynchus kisutch | reverse complement strand
GAGAGAGAGAGGATGAGGAGAGAGAGAACGGAGAGAGAGAGAGAGAGGAGAAGAGAGAGAGAAGAGAAGAGAGAGAGATGAGAGAGAGAGGAGAGAGAGAGAGAGGAGGAAGGAGAGAGAGAGAGAGAGAGAGGAGAGAGAGAGAGAGAGAGCTTGGGGGAAGTAATGGTGGATTAATATTGAGAAGCATGGTGTGGAATGGGAGGTGTGTGTGGTGGGACCCCTGACTGAATGCCCCTTTAAGAGTAGAACAGCTAGACAATACCAAATCCTACAAACACACCCGTCGTACACACACACACACAAAACCTCAAAAATAGGTCCTCCAACTAGGCTTTCAGAAACACGGACAACACCAATATAGTCAATGTATCAATCCCAAACGCTAAACAAATCTGAAAAAAACACTATTTGTGTGGTGCTTCCTGAACGCAGGCCAGCGTGGGCCTAGCAGTGAATAGTGGTAAAGGCCTGGAATGGACTAGCAAGGAAAGCAGAGCTGAGGGGGAATAAACACCTGCTCATCTTGTTGCTGTATGTCATTAAATCAGGATGCTGCTCCAGCCTGCCTGACACTGCTAATCTATAAAACTCATTACCTCTCCTATGGATCGGCTCCAGGACATGCCTCATCCAGTCACTAGCTAGCTAACTGACTGGCTGACTGACTGACTGGCTGACTCCAGGACATGCCTCATCCCCTCGCTAGCTAGCTAACTGGCTGACTCCAGGACATGCCTCATCCCCTCGCTAGCTAGCTCACTGACTGGCTGACTCCAGGACATGTTTCATCCCCTCACTAGCTAGCTAGCTAACTGGCTGACTCCAGGACATGCCTCATCCCCTTGCTAGCTAGCTAGCTAACTGGCTGACTCCAGGACATGCCTCATCCCCTCGCTAGCTAGCTCACTGACTGGCTGACTCCAGGACATGTTTCATCCCCTCACTAGCTAGCTAGCTAACTGGCTGACTCCAGGACATGCCTCATGCCGTCACTAGCTAGCTGACTGGCTGACTCCAGGACATGCCTCATGCCGTCACTAGCTAACTGACTGGCTGACTCCAGGACATGCCTCATCCCATCACTAGCTAGCTCACTGACTGGCTGACTCCAGGACATGTTTCATCCCCTCACTAGCTAGCTGACTGGCTGACTCCAGGACATGCCTCATGCCGTCACTAGCTAACTGACTGGCTGACTCCAGGACAAGCCTCATCCCATCACTAGCTAGCTAACTGGCTAGCTAACTGGCTGGCTGACTCCAGGACATGCCTCATCCCATCACTAGCTAGCTCACTGACTGGCTGACTCCAGGACACGCCTCATCCCCTCGCTAGCTAGCTCACTGACTGGCTGACTCCAGGACACGCCTCATCCCCTCGCTAGCTAGCTCACTGACTGGCTGACTCCAGGACACGCCTCATCCCCTCGCTAGCTAGCTCACTGACTGGCTGACTCCAGGACACGCCTCATCCCCTCGCTAGCTAGCTCACTGACTGGCTGACTCCAGGACACGCCTCATCCCCTCGCTAGCTAACTGACTGACTGACTGGCTGACTCCTAGACCTGTGATTCACTATTGTTCACTGCCGTTAAAAGTAATACACCATTGTAGAGAATAGGGTGCCATTTGGGACGAACTTCCTAGCTTAGCACGCTAGGTAAACCGCTAGGCTAAATGGCTAACATTCCATTTCAGGACAGGACTGTACCTGGCAGGTTGAGACAGATCTCTTTTAAAAATGTCTGGAGCTTGAGGTTGGAGTCTGTTTAAAAATACAAGCTGACAGTATTTTGTTCTCAAACAAGAGGCTACATCTCCATTACTTGAGTAGCCTGGCATACAGAGATACATGATTGTCATTCTGCGCTTGGGTCTCGGAAAAAAACAAGCCGCGCGAGCGAGTTCACACAAGACCTCCAAATATACACTTCCACAATCTGAAAGTGGGAAGAATAGTGCTTCTTCGTGCTTTTACTTCCTGCACCAACCAACCACAACAGGAAGAAGGATTACACAGCAAGTACAAACCACTAACTCATTCCAACTATCGGTTCATTGTTAAAAATAAATCATTTTTAAACACACACTAGTGTCAGTGTTGACCACTTCCTAGGCCGTCCTAAAATGGTCCCTAATAGCCCTATGGGTCCCCGGTCAAAAGTAGTACACCTCATAGGGAATGGGGTGGCGCCCTGGGACGTGGCACTAGTCTAAAGGAGGTGCAGTGGTGCGCCCAGTACCCACCTAGAGGAGCGACTCGGTCAGAGTGACAACAGAGGTACCATACAATATTCCACCACACATGCCCTGGGACGAGGCACTCTAGTCTAAAGGAGGTGCAGTGGTGCGCCCAGTACCCACCTAGAGGAGCGACTCGGTCAGAGTGACAACAGAGGTACCATACCATATTCCACCACACATGCCCTGGGACGTGCCGACAGGACTGGTGTGTACCATAGTAGACTCCACCGACCGACGGTTAACAGGCTCAGGGGGGGAAAAAACACCACATTAACTCATGCCATCCTGGTTCCAATCCAAGGATTTTTTCAATAGTATTCTAATACTATCCCAACCCGACAACAAGCCTATCAGTCCTCCATGTGTGTCCGGTCGGGGACGGCGTCTTAGCCAAGAGTGAAGTATGTTCTAGAAAGTCCATGCACGGAGAAGGTGCTCGCCTCACGGCCGAAGAGTGCACACACACACAAACACACCTGAACTCTCTCACACACACACACACACACACCTACATACACACCGCTCAGAGTTAAGAGGATCATCTGGGAGTGGGCAACAGCAGATTACGAGCTGTCTGCAGGTACTCTCCCGGATTGGCAGCAAAGATCTCTCCTGCTCTCTGATTGGTCTCAGGACAGGAAGCAGCGAATGTCTTTGATTGGTCTTGGACACAGCTACGTGTAAGAGCTTTCTTTCCAATAGGACAGAAAAAACAAGGAGGGAAATGAATGACAAAGAGAATGTGACAGAGAGAGGGACAAAAACCAACATAACATGAATGACAAAGAGAATGTGACAGAGAGAGGGACAAAAACCAACATAACATGAAATATGTGCACCGAACTAAAACAGTCGGGTAAATTATCTGTCTTTTTTTGGGGGAGATGCCATCACTTGTTGTTGTCTTTACTCAGATGAACACCATAGAAACCTTTCAGTAGCGCCAGTTTAAGTACAGCATGCGTACAGGGTAGGACTGGCGCTGTAGAGAGGAGCACGGTAGCCGGCACTCACAGTGTGTGACTCCGGCCAGAGTCTGGTAGAAGGTGGGCGTGTCGCTGTCGTCTGTGAGGGTGACACACACGCCTCCGGAGAGCAGCCAACGGGAGAAGGTGAACGCCTCCGTGTTCTGAAGGAGCCAGTTCTTAAAGCGCTCATAGTTGACTTTCTCCCCCTGAGACAAAACAAAACCACAACACATCAACAACTTGTTACCAAATCAAAAAAGGAGGTAGCGGGAGGAGACATGGTTGGGGAGACGGACAGGGATTAGCGTTTATATTATTTATTAATTTTTTTAACCTTTATTTAACGAGGCAAGTCAGTTAAGAACAAATTCTTATTTTCAATGACGGCCTACCGGGAACAGTGGATTAACTGCCTGTTCAAGGGCAGAACGACAGATTTGCAACCTTCCGGTTACTAGTCCAACGCTCTAACCACTAGGCTACGCTGCCGCCACATTATAGGTGTATCGTGGAAGTGTCATTGGCCAATAGAGTTACAAACACTGGCCATTAGTTACAACCAAATACAGAAGTGTACAAAACATTAGGAACACGTGCTCTTTTTCTAAGACCTGGACAGGTGTCAAACTCATTCCAAGGAAGGCCAAGTGTCTGTGGCTTTTCATTCCTCCTTTGTACTTGATCGATGAATTTAAAAAAGTTACAAATTAGTAAGGAACTCGCAACTAGGGCGCGCCGGCAGTCATGACCTCAGTAAAATTTCACGTGACCGTTGAGTCACGGTCATCTCCTTTTATGCACTCCAGACATGCGTTGGAAGTACCCAACTCGCTAACGATCAACGGGTCTCTAATGGCCTGGTGATATTTGTCTCTGTAAATCACTTTGACATCAATGCAAATGCCAAAAACACTTAATCATTAAAAACAGTATGTGCTTTTTCAAATCTCACCTCACTGTGATTTGAAGAAAGAAGCTCATTAAAGAGGTTGAAGGTGAGTGTAAAACATGGTCGTTGTTTACGAATCTTAACGACGAAACGGACAGTGTTTTCTAAGGTGATGGGTTAAACATAAAAAAAAACACACATGAATATTCGAGCTTATGCATAAAAACTACAGAAAGTATTCACACCCCTAAACTTTTACAAAATGTTGTCGTCTTACAGCTCAGAAAATGGATTACATTGAGATTTTTGTTGGTCACTGGCCTACACACAAGACCACATAATATCGAAAGCAGACATATATATGTATAGTACCAGTCAAAAGTTCAGACACACCAACTGATTCAAGGGGTTTTCTTTATTTTGTCCATTGTAGAAGAACAGTGAAGACAGCAACACTAAGAAATAAAATAACACATATGGAATCATGTAGTAACCTTTAGTAGTGGTTCTTTGCAGCAATTCAACCATGAGGGCTGCAGGTAGCCTAGTGGTTAGAGCGTTGGACTAGTAACCGGAAGGTTGCAAGTTCGAATCCCCGAGCTGACAAGGTAAAAAAATCTGTTGTTCCGCCGCTGAACAAGGCAGTTAACCTACTGTTCCCCGGTAGGCCATCATTAAAAATAAGAATTTGTTCTTAACTGACTTGTCTCGTTAAATAAAAGGTCAACATGTAAAGAATAAAACATCTCCACTGAACTGTTGATGTTGAGATGTGTCTGTTACTTGAACTCTGTGAAGCATTTATTTGGGTTGTAATTTCTGTGACTGGTAACTCTAACGAACTTATCCTCTGCAGCAGAGGTAACTCTGGGTCTTCCTTTCCTGTGGTGGTCCTCATGAGAGCCAGTTAACTCTAATGAACTTATCCTCTGCAGCAGAGGTAACTCTGGGTCTTCCTTTCCTGTGGCAGGTCCTCGTGAGAGACAGTTTCATCATAGCGCTTGATGGTTTTTGCAACTGCACTTGAAGAAATTTTCAAAGTTCTTAGGACATTTTCCAGATTGACTGACCTTCGTGGCTTAAACTAATGATAGACTGTAATTTCTCTTTGCTTATTTGAGCTGTTCTTGCCATAATATGGACTTGGTCTTTTACCAAATAGGGCTATCTTCTGTATACCACCTCTACCTTGTCACAACACAACTGATTGACTCAAATTGCCTTTCCTTAACAAGGAAAGAAATTCCACAAATTAACTTTTAACAAGGCACACCTGTTAATTGAAATGAAATCCAGGTGACTACCTCATGAAGCTGGTTGAGAGAATGCCAAGAATGTGCAAAGCTGTCATCAAATGTTTAACATTTGTGTGGTTACTACATGACTCCATATGTGTTATTTCATAATTTGTCTTGACTATTACAATGTAGAAAATAGTAAAAATAGAGAAAAACCCTGGATGAGTAGGTCCAAAATCTTGACTGGTACTGTGTGTGTGTGTGTGTGTGTGTGTGTGTGTGTGTGTGTGTGTGTGTGTGTGTGTGTGTGTGTATGTGTGTATATATACACACCGTACCAGTCAAATTGTATATGTATATAAATAAATACAAATTTGGACAATTTTTAAAAATTTAAATTATTTAAATTATTTATTTATAATAAATAAGATTTATTTTAATTATTTATTCAAATTATTTAAAAAGAAAAGCTGAAATGTCTCGAGTCAATAAGTATTCAACCCCTTTGTTATGACAAGAATAAATTCGTTCCGGAGTGAACATTAGAAGTCACGTAATCTGTTGCATGTGTGCAGTAACATTGTTTATCATGAGTTTTGAATGACTACCTCATCTCCGTACCCCCACATACAGATCATTTAAAAAAAGGTCCCGCAGTCAAAGACCAGGAAGGTTTTCCCATTTCTAGATGGGTATAAATTAAATTACAAATAAATTTACCATTTAACTTTTTTAAATTTTACCTTTATTTAACCAGGCAAGTCAGTTAAGAACAAATTCTTATTTTCAATGACGGCCTAGGAACAGTGGGTTAACTGCCTGTTCAAGGGCAGAACAACAGATTTTGTACCTTGTCAGCTCGGGGATTTGAACTTACAACCTTTTGGTTACTAGTCCAATGCTCTAACCACTAGGCTACCCTGCTGCCTCTACACTCTAACCACTAGGCTACCGTGCCACCTCTACACTCTAACCACTAGGCTACCCTGCCACCTCTACACTCTAACCACTAGGCTACCCTGCCGCCTCTACACTCTAACCACTAGGCTACCCTGCCGCCTCTACACTCTAACCACTAGGCTACCCTGCCGCCTCTACACTCTAACCACTAGGCTACCCTGCCACCTCTACACTCTAACCACTAGGCTACCCTGGCGCCTCTACACTCTAACCACTAGGCTACCCTGCCGCCTCTACACTCTAACCAATAGGCTACCCTGGCGCCCCAACATGCTGAAGTTATTAATTACACTTTGGATGGTGTAATCCAAAGTCTCCTGTCCCTGTCTGTCTCTGTCCCCGTCCCAGTCTGTCTTTGTCCCAGTCTCCGTTCCCAGTCCCCGTCTGTCTCTGTCCCAGTCTCTGTCCACGCCCGTGCCTGTCCCCACCTCTGTCCCTGTCTCCGTCCCCACCTATGTCCCCATCCCAGTCTGTCCCAGACTGTCTCTGTCCCAGTCTCCGTTCCCAGTCCCCGTCTGTCTCTGTCCCCGTCCCAGTCTCTGTCCACGCCCGTGCCTGTCCCCACCTCTGTCCCTGTCTCCGTCCCCACCTCTGTCCCCTGTCCCAGTCTCCGTTCACGTCTGTCTCTGTCCCCAGTCCCCGTCTGTCCCC
>NC_034188.2:87963702-88101202 GCF_002021735.2 Oncorhynchus kisutch | reverse complement strand
TGTGACCTCACAGCCAGTGGGTGGCAGCGGTCTCTGTGACCTCACAGCCAGTCGGTGGCAGCAGTCTCTGTGACCTCCCAGCCATTCAGTGGTCTCTGTGACCTCCCAGCCATTCAGTGGTCTCTGTGACCTCCCAGCCAGTCAGCGGTCTCTGTGACCTCCCAGCCAGTCAGCGGTCTCTGTGACCTCCCAGCCAGTCAGCGGTCTCTGTGACCTCCCAGCCAGTCAGCGGTCTCTGTGACCTCCCAGCCAGTCAGCGGTCTCTGTGACCTCCCAGCCAGTGGGTGGCAGCGGTCTCTGTGACCTCACAGCCAGTGGGTGGCAGCGGTCTCTGTGACCTCACAGCCGGTCGGTGGCAGCGGTCTCTGTGACCTCACAGCCAGTGGGTGGCAGCGGTCTCTGTGACCTCACAGCCAGTGGGTGGCAGCGGTCTCTGTGACCTCACAGCCAGTGGGTGGCAGCGGTCTCTGTGACCTCACAGCCAGTGGGTGGCAGCGGTCTCTGTGACCTCACAGCCAGTCGGTGGCAGCGGTCTCTGTGACCTCCCAGCCATTCAGTGGTCTCTGTGACCTCCCAGCCATTCAGTGGTCTCTGTGACCTCCCAGCCAGTCAGCGGTCTCTGTGACCTCCCAGCCAGTCAGCGGTCTCTGTGACCTCCCAGCCAGTCAGCGGTCTCTGTGACCTCCCAGCCAGTCAGCGGTCTCTGTGACCTCCCAGCCAGTCAGCGGTCTCTGTGACCTCCCAGCCAGTGGGTGGCAGCGGTCTCTGTGACCTCACAGCCAGTGGGTGGCAGCGGTCTCTGTGACCTCACAGCCGGTCGGTGGCAGCGGTCTCTGTGACCTCACAGCCAGTGGGTGGCAGCGGTCTCTGTGACCTCACAGCCAGTGGGTGGCAGCGGTCTCTGTGACCTCACAGCCAGTGGGTGGCAGCGGTCTCTGTGACCTCACAGCCAGTGGGTGGCAGCGGTCTCTGTGACCTCACAGCCAGTCGGTGGCAGCGGTCTCTGTGACCTCCCAGCCATTCAGTGGTCTCTGTGACCTCCCAGCCAGTCAGCGGTCTCTGTGACCTCCCAGCCAGTCAGCGGTCTCTGTGACCTCCCAGCCAGTCAGCGGTCTCTGTGACCTCCCAGCCAGTCAGCGGTCTCTGTGACCTCCCAGCCAGTCAGCGGTCTCTGTGACCTCCCAGCCAGTCAGCGGTCTCTGTGACCTCCCAGCCAGTCAGCGGTCTCTGTGACCTCCCAGACAGTCAGCGGTCTCTGTGACCTCCCAGACAGTCAGCGGTCTCTGTGACCTCCCAGACAGTCAGCGGTCTCTGTGACCTCCCAGACAGTCAGCGGTCTCTGTGACCTCCCAGACAGTCAGCGGTCTCTGTGACCTCCCAGACAGTCAGCGGTCTCTGTGACCTCCCAGACAGTCAGCGGTCTCTGTGACCTCCCAGACAGTCAGCGGTCTCTGTGACCTCCCAGACAGTCAGCGGTCTCTGTGACCTCCCAGACAGTCAGCGGTCTCTGTGACCTCCCAGACAGTCAGCGGTCTCTGTGACCTCCCAGACAGTCAGCGGTCTCTGTGACCTCCCAGACAGTCAGCGGTCTCTGTGACCTCCCAGACAGTCAGCGGTCTCTGTGACCTCCCAGACAGTCAGCGGTCTCTGTGACCTCCCAGACAGTCAGCGGTCTCTGTGACCTCCCAGACAGTCAGCGGTCTCTGTGACCTCCCAGACAGTCAGCGGTCTCTGTGACCTCCCAGACAGTCAGCGGTCTCTGTGACCTCCCAGACAGTCAGCGGTCTCTGTGACCTCCCAGACAGTCAGTGGTCTCTGTGACCTCCCAGACAGTCAGTGGTCTCTGTGACCTCCCAGACAGTCAGTGGTCTCTGTGACCTCCCAGACAGTCGGTGGCAGTGGTCTCTGTGACCTCCCAGCCAGTCAGTGGTCTCTGTGACCTCCTAGCCAGTCAGCGGTCTCTGTGACCTCCCAGCCAGTCAGCGGTCTCTGTGACCTCCCAGCCAGTCGGTGGCAGCGGTCTCTGTGACCTCCCAGCCGGTCGGTGGCAGCGGTCTCTGTGACCTCACAGCCAGTGGGTGGCAGTGGTCTCTGTGACCTCACAGCCAGTGGGTGGCAGCGGTCTCTGTGACCTCACAGCCAGTCGGTGGCAGCAGTCTCTGTGACCTCCCAGCCATTCAGTGGTCTCTGTGACCTCCCAGCCAGTCAGCGGTCTCTGTGACCTCCCAGCCAGTCAGCGGTCTCTGTGACCTCCCAGCCAGTCAGCGGTCTCTGTGACCTCCCAGCCAGTCAGCGGTCTCTGTGACCTCCCAGCCAGTCAGCGGTCTCTGTGACCTCCCAGCCAGTCAGCGGTCTCTGTGACCTCCCAGACAGTCAGCGGTCTCTGTGACCTCCCAGACAGTCAGCGGTCTCTGTGACCTCCCAGACAGTCAGCGGTCTCTGTGACCTCCCAGACAGTCAGCGGTCTCTGTGACCTCCCAGACAGTCAGCGGTCTCTGTGACCTCCCAGACAGTCAGCGGTCTCTGTGACCTCCCAGACAGTCAGCGGTCTCTGTGACCTCCCAGACAGTCAGCGGTCTCTGTGACCTCCCAGACAGTCAGCGGTCTCTGTGACCTCCCAGACAGTCAGCGGTCTCTGTGACCTCCCAGACAGTCAGCGGTCTCTGTGACCTCCCAGACAGTCAGCGGTCTCTGTGACCTCCCAGACAGTCAGCGGTCTCTGTGACCTCCCAGACAGTCAGTGGTCTCTGTGACCTCCCAGACAGTCAGTGGTCTCTGTGACCTCCCAGACAGTCAGTGGTCTCTGTGACCTCCCAGACAGTCAGTGGTCTCTGTGACCTCCCAGACAGTCAGTGGTCTCTGTGACCTCCCAGCCAGTCAGTGGTCTCTGTGACCTCCCAGCCAGTCAGTGGTCTCTGTGACCTCCCAGCCAGTCGGTGGCAGTGGTCTCTGTGACCTCCCAGCCAGTCAGTAGTCTCTGTGACCTCCCAGCCAGTCAGCGGTCTCTGTGACCTCCCAGCCAGTCAGCGGTCTCTGTGACCTCCCAGCCAGTCAGCGGTCTCTGTGACCTCCCAGCCAGTCGGTGGCAGCGGTCTCTGTGACCTCCCAGCCGGTCGGTGGCAGCGGTCTCTGTGACCTCCCAGCCGATCGGTGGCAGCGGTCTCTGTGACCTCCCGGCCGGTCGGTGGCAGCGGTCTCTGTGAGCTCACAGCCGGTCGGTGGCAGCGGTCTCTGTGAGCTCACAGCCGGTCGGTGGCAGCGGTCTCTGTGACCTCACAGCCAGTGGGTGGCAGCGGTCTCTGTGTCCTCACAGCCGGTCGGTGGCAGTGGTCTCTGTGACCTCACAGCCGGTCGGTGGCAGTCACAGTGGTTGTGTCAGTTTGTCATGGGAACAAACAGAAGCCCCCTCAACATAACACCTTAATACTATCATATTTCATTAGATGTTTTAAATGAACATGTCTCATTAATTTTGAGTGTCATTTTTTTTTTAAATGCACAAGTTATTGGCAGTAGAATTTACTTATTCAAAGCCTGTATATTTAGATATTGACTTTACTCTGCTTGCTTGGCCTGAAGCATGCCCCGACAACATATTTCAACTTCCTGAGGACATGTTCTGCATATTCTCTAACATGATTATGCACACATTCCACTTTCTTAGGAACCAGGTCCATGTGCACAAATATTGGCATGCCAAAATGAATATGACAAGACGACAAACAACCACTAAAAGAGAGAGAGACACACACACACACACACACACCCACACACACTAACAGAGACACACACACACACACACCACAGACTAACACACACACAAACAGAGACACACACACAAACACACCACAGACTAACACACACACACACCACAGACTAACACACACACAAACAGAGACACACACACAAACAGAGAGACACACACACACACACACACTAACACACAAACAGAGACACACACACACACACACACACACACACACACAGAGACATACACACAGAGACACACACACAGAGACACACACTAACACACACACAGAGACACACACTAACACACACACACACCCTATATTAGGGCACTGCAATAGCTGCATATCATTATTTCCTCGGGACACATTTCACCTGAACATGACCGTGAAGTACCTAAATTAATTACCCTCTGGAAACGTTGCCATAAAGATTAAATGTATAGAGCTAAAAACATGTCCTTTCAAATCAAGCTACTCAACGCTGGCTACAAGCCCAGCCCTTCCTGTTGTACGTAGCAGCATAATACAGAAAGAAAAGGAGAAGAAGCTTTGAGAAGTGGTCAACACATTGCCTGCATGGACTCACAACTCATTTACTATGCTGTAATTGGCTTCCTTCATCAGAGCGTATTAAATACATATTCAGCAGACTCAACAGCCTTGGTTTCCTCATCGATCTACACACAATACCCCATAATGACACCACAATACCCCATAATGACATCACAATACCCCATAATGCCATCACAATACCCCATAATGCCTCGCCTGGTTCACCAACTACTTCTCTGATAGAGTTCAGTGTGTCAAATCAGGGGACCTGTTGTCCGGACCTCAGGCAGTTTTCTATGGGGGTGCCACAGGGTTCAATTCTCGGGCCGACTCTTTTCTCTGTATAGATCAATGATGTCGCTCTCGTTGCTGGTGATTCTTTGATCCACCTCTACGCAGACGACACCATTATGTATACCTCTGGCCCTTCTTTGGACACTGTGTTAACAAACCTGCAGATGAGCTTCAATGCCATACAACTCTCCTTCCATGGCCTCCAACTGCTCTTAAAACGCTGGTAAAACTAAATGCATGCTCTTCAACCGATCGCTGCCCACACCAGCCCGCCTAGCATCACTACTCGGGACGGTTCTGACTTAAAATATGTGGACAACTATAAATACCTAGGTGTCTGGCTAGACTGTAAACTCTCCTTCCAGACTCATATTAAGCATCGCAAATCCAAAAACAAACCCTATTTCGCAACAATGCCTCCTTCACTCACGCTGCAAAACATACCCTCGTAAAACGGACTGTCCTGCCGATCCTTGACTTCGGCAATGTCATTTACAAATTAGCCTCCAACACTCTACTCAGCAAATTGGATGCAGTCTATCACAGTACCATCTGTTTTGTCACCAAAGCCCCATACACTACCCACCACTGCGACCTGTATGCTCTCGTTGGCTGGCCCTCACTTCATATTCGTCGCCAAACCTACTGGCTCCAGGTCATCTATGAGTCTTTGCTAGGTAAAGCTCCGCCTTATCTCAGCTCACTGGTCACCATAGCAGCACCTATCCGTAGCACGCGCTCCAGCAGGTACAGTTGAGACAGAAGTTTACGTACACCTTAGCCAAATACATTTAAACTCAGTTTTTCACAATTCCTGACGTTTAATCCTAGTAAAAATTCCCTGACTTAGGTCAGTTAGGATCACCACTTTATGTTAAGAATGTGAAATGTCAGAATAATAGTAGAGAAAATTATTTCTTTCAGCTTTTACTTCTTTCATCACATTCCCAGTGGGTCAGAAGTTTACATGCACTCAATTAGTATTTGGTAGCATTGCCTTTACATTTTTTGGGTAGCCTCCCACAATAAGTTGGGTGAAGTTTGGCCCATTCCTCCTGACAGTCAGGTTTGTAGGCCTCCTTGCTCACACTTTTTCAGTTCTGCCCACAAACTTTAGATTGAGGTCAGGGCTTTGTGATGGCTACTCCAATACCTTGACTTTGTTGTCCTAAAGCCATTTTGCCACAACTTTGGAAGTATGCTTGGGGTCATTGTCCATTTGGAAGACCCATTTGCGACCAAACTTCCTGACTAATGTCTTGAGATGTTGCTTCAATATATCCACATAATTTTCCGACTTCATGATGCAATCTATTTTGTGAAGTGCACCAGTCCCTCCTGCAGCAAAGCACCCCCACAACATGATGCTGCCACCCCCATGCTTCACGGTTGGGATGCTTTTCTTCAGCTTGCAAGCCTCTCCCTTTATCCTCCAAACATAAAGATGGTCATTATGGCCAAACAGTTATATTTTTGTTTCATCAGACCAGAGGACATTTCTCCAAAAAGCACAATCTTTGTTCCCATGTGCAGTTTCAAACCGTAGTCTGGATTTTTTATGGCGGTATTGTAGCAGTGGCTTCTTCCTTGCTGAGGGGCCTTTCAGGTTATGTTGATATAGGACTCATTTTACTGTGGATATAGATACTTTTGTACCTGTTTCCTCCAGCATCCAATGATTTTTTAAATTTCACCTTTATTTAACCAGGTAGGCTAGTTGAGAAGACCTTTATTTAACCAGGTAGGCTAGTTGAGAACAAGTTCTCATTTGCAATTGCGACCTGGCCAAGATAAAGCAAAGCAGTTCAACACATTCAACAACACAGAGTTACACATGGAGTAAAACAAACATACAGTCAATAATACAGTAGAAAAATCTATATACAGTATGTGCAAATGAGGTAGGATAAGAGAGGTAAGGCAATGAATAGGCCATGGTGGCAAAGTAATTACAATATAGCAATTATACACTGGAATGGTAGATGTGCAGAAGATGAATGTGCAAGTAGAGATACTGGGGTGCAAAGGATCAAGATAAATAATTACAGTATGGGGATGATGTAGATTGGATGAGTTATTTACAGATGGGCTATGTACAGGTGCAGTGATCTGGGAGCTGCTCTGACAGCTGATGCTTAAAGCTAGTGAGGGAGGTAAGAGAGTCTCCAGCTTTAGTGATTTTTGTAGTTTGTTCCAGTCATTGGCAGCAGAGAATTAGAAGGAGAGGCAGCCAAAGGAAGAATTGGTTTTGGGGGTGACCAGTGAGATATATCTGCTGGAGTGCATGCTACGGGTGGGTGCTGCTCTGGGGACTAGTGAGCTGAGATAAGGCGGAGCTTTACCTAGCAGGGTCTTGCAGATGACCTGGAGCCAGTGGGTTTGGCGATGAGTATGAAGCGAGGGCCAGCCAACGAGAGCATACAGGTCGCAGTGGTGGGTAGTATATGGGGCTTTGGTGACAAAACGGATGGCACTGTGATAGACTGCATCCAATTTGTTGAGTAGAGTGTAGGAGGCTATTTTGTAGATGACATCGCGGAAGTCGAGGATCGGTAGGATGGTCAGTTTCACGAGGATAAACCAGACTTGTCTACAATTTTCTTATTTCTTTGGATTTTCCCATGATGTCAACAAAGAGGCACTGAGTTTGAAGGTAGGCCTTGAAATAGATCCACAGGTACACCGCCAATTGACTCAAATTATGTAAATTAGCCTATCAGAAGCTTCGAAAGCCATGACATAATTTTCTTGAATTTGCCAAGCTGTTTAAAGGCCCTACACCTCCTGTCTCAGCCTCCAGTATTTATGCTGCAGTAGTTTATGTGTCGGGGGGCTGGGGTCAGTCTGTTATATCTGGAGTATCTCTCCTGTCTTATCCGGTGTCCTGTAAGAATATCTCTCTCTCTCTCAAATGAGAACTTGTTCTCAACTAGCTAACTAACTTACCTGGTTAAATAAAAGGTGAAAAAAAAAAAAGAATCGATTCACAACTCATTTACTATGCTATATAGGATTCCTTCATCAGAGCGTATGAATAATGAATGGATTCACAACATTTGGATTACCAGGGAAAAGATAGACCAGGGAAAAGATGCCAAACATTAACAACGATGTGTGACAAGATCCTGATGATGATGATGATGAGGATGATGATGAATGATGTGTACGGTAATGTGTGGCCTGACTCCCTGTGTGTTAATCACAGTGATAGAGTGGCCCCTAGCCACACCCTGTGGTCCCACTAAATCACAGTGACGGAGTGGCCCCTCTGCACGCCCTGTGGTCCCACTAATCACAGTGACAGAGTGGCCTCTAGCCACGCCCTGTGGTCCCACTAAATCACAGTGACGGAGTGGCCCCTAGCCACGCCCTGTGGTCCCACTAATCAAAGTGGCGGAGTGGCCTCTAGCCACGCCCTGTGGTCCCACTAATCACAGTGACGGAGTGGCCTCTAGCCACGCCCTGTAGTCCCACTAAATCACAGTGACGGAGTGGCCCCTAGCCACGCCCTGTGGTCCCACTAATCACAGTGACGGAGTGGCCCCTAGCCACGCCCTGTGGTCCCACTAATCACAGTGACGGAGTGGCCCCTAGCCACGCCCTGTGGTCCCACCAAATCACAGTGACGGAGTGGCCCCTAGCCACGCCCTGTGGTCCCACCAAATCACAGTGACGGAGTGGCCCCTAGCCACGCCCTGTGGTCCCACTAAATCAAAGTGACGGAGTGGCCCCTAGCTACGCCCTGTGGTCCCACTAATCACAGTGGCCCCTAGCCACGCCCTGTGGTCCCACTAAATCACAGTGATGGAGTGGCCCCTAGCCGCGCCCTGTGGTCCCACTAATCACAGTGGCCCCTAGCCACGCCCTGTGGTCCCACTAATCACAGTGGCCCCTAGCCACGCCCTGTGGTCCCACTAAATCACAGTGACGGAGTGGCCCCTAGCCGGGCCCTGTGGTCCCACTAAATCACAGTGACGGAGTGGCCCCTAGCCACGCCCTGTGGTCCCACTAAATCACAGTGACGGAGTGGCCCCTAGCCGCGCCCTGTGGTCCCACTAATCACAGTGGCCCCTAGCCGCGCCCTGTGGTCCCACTAATCACAGTGACGGAGTGGCCCCTAGCCACGCCCTGTGGTCCCACCAAATCACAGTGACGGAGTGGCCCCTAGCCACGCCCTGTGGTCCCACCAAATCACAGTGACGGAGTGGCCCCTAGCCACGCCCTGTGGTCCCACTAAATCAAAGTGACGGAGTGGCCCCTAGCTACGCCCTGTGGTCCCACTAATCACAGTGGCCCCTAGCCACGCCCTGTGGTCCCACTAAATCACAGTGATGGAGTGGCCCCTAGCCGCGCCCTGTGGTCCCACTAATCACAGTGGCCCCTAGCCACGCCCTGTGGTCCCACTAATCACAGTGGCCCCTAGCCACGCCCTGTGGTCCCACTAAATCACAGTGACGGAGTGGCCCCTAGCCGGGCCCTGTGGTCCCACTAAATCACAGTGACGGAGTGGCCCCTAGCCGCGCCCTGTGGTCCCACTAATCACAGTGGCCCCTAGCCGCGCCCTGTGGTCCCACTAATCACAGTGACGAGTGGCCCCTAGCCACGCCCTGTGGTCCCACTAAATCACAGTGACGGAGTGGCCCCTAGCCGGGCCCTGCTGTCAGACCTAGTGGATGAACACAGCTGGAGGGTTTCCCAATGCCACAAGATGAACAGCCCTGGCCGGATTCTGCTCCCCGATGGACCCAAAACACAACCACTACACTCCCTTAGTTAAACATTCAACACACAGCCTTTTTGAGCAGCTAGGTATAACATGTCCCCACACTTTCTCTGAAATCACACGTTGTTGTGGGAAGAAAACATCTAAAAATAAATAAAAAAGATAAATAAATAAATAAAGACTAGCGAAGGAAGGGTCTGCAGCGCCACTCAGTAGAATAACATCTCCTCCACTGAACCTCTCTGTCTACTACCATCGTACAGCTGAGGCACTTTAAATCTCAGACTGAATCGGACTTGCTGCGGTCTCGCTGGTAATTTTTTAAATATTTTTTAATCAAATATAAAATGTCTGCCTTCCTGCCTATTTGAACACTGTAGCGATGTCCCAAATGGCACCCTATTCCCTATGGGTCTTAGTCAAAAGTAGTGCACTATGTAGGGAATAGGGTGCTAGCCCTGGTCAAAAGTAGTGCACTATGTAGGGAATAGGGTGCTATTCCTGGTCAAAAGTAGTGCAATATAAAAAAGAAGGGGATATTCTGCCCTTTAGGATGCAGACTGTGCCTATCTGTAGACTCTGCTGGGAAGACGTTTTAATATCCTCCTATAGTAAGGCTGCCAGCGCAACCTTCTGCTAGCCTATTGATTAACAATCAAGCAGGAGAGACCAAGTGCCCTTTTCAATCCAGGTCAATACCCATGTTTCATGGGCCAGCTGTTTTCAATGCAAATCAATACCCATGTTTCCTGGGCCAGCTGTTTTCAATCCAAATCAATACCCATGATTCCTGGGCCAGCTGTTTTCAATCCAAATCAATACCCAGGTTTCCTGGGCCAGCTGTTTTCAATGCAAATCAATACCCAGGTTTCCTGGGCCAGCTGTTTTCAATGCAAATCAATACCCATGTTTCCTGGGCCAGCTGTTTTCAATCCAAATCAATACCCATGTTTCCTGGGCCAGCTGTTTTCAATCCAAATCAATACCCAGGTTTCCTGGGCCAGCTGTTTTCAATCCAAATCAATACCCAGGTTTCCTGGGCCAGCTGTTTTCAATCCAAATCAATACCCAGGTTTCCTGGGCCAGCTGTTTTCAATCCAAATCAATACCCAGGTTTCCTGGGCCAGCTGTTTTCAATCCAAATCAATACCCAGGTTTCCTGGGCCAGCTGTTTTCAATCCAAATCAATACCCAGGTTTCCTGGGCCAGCTGTTTTCAATCCAAATCAATACCCAGGTTTCCTGGGCCAGCTGTTTTCAATCCAAATCAATACCCAGGTTTCCTGGGCCAGCTGTTTTCAATCCAAATCAATACCCAGGTTTCCTGGGCCAGCTGTTTTCAATCCAAATCAATACCCAGGTTTCCTGGGCCAGCTGTTTTCAATCCAAATCAATACCCAGGTTTCCTGGGCCAGCTGTTTTCAATCCAAATCAATACCCAGGTTTCCTGGGCCAGCTGTTTTCAATCCAAATCAATACCCAGGTTTCCTGGGCCAGCTGTTTTCAATCCAAATCAATACCCAGGTTTCCTGGGCCAGCTGTTTTCAATCCAAATCAATACCCAGGTTTCCTGGGCCAGCTGTTTTCAATCCAAATCAATACCCAGGTTTCCTGGGCCAGCTGTTTTCAATCCAAATCAATACCCAGGTTTCCTGGGCCAGCTGTTTTCAATCCAAATCAATACCCAGGTTTCCTGGGCCAGCTGTTTTCAATCCAAATCAATACCCAGGTTTCCTGGGCCAGCTGTTTTCAATCCAAATCAATACCCAGGTTTCCTGGGCCAGCTGTTTTCAATCCAAATCAATACCCAGGTTTCCTGGGCCAGCTGTTTTCAATCCAAATCAATACCCAGGTTTCCTGGGCCAGCTGTTTTCAATCCAAATCAATACCCAGGTTTCCTGGGCCAGCTGTTTTCAATCCAAATCAATACCCAGGTTTCCTGGGCCAGCTGTTTTCAATCCAAATCAATACCCAGGTTTCCTGGGCCAGCTGTTTTCAATCCAAATCAATACCCAGGTTTCCTGGGCCAGCTGTTTTCAATCCAAATCAGCTTATTGGAATTAACACGTTTTATTTTTAGAGACCTTTAAAGCTACTAAAAACAAATTAACAGCAGTTTATATGGTACAATGATTACCTAGACTGTACATTGCTTGTTTTGACACAAACAAATTAGGAGCACTATTCACATTTTTGCAACCAGGAAATGGCGGAGCGATATCTGCATATTGCACTTTAACCTTGGATTTCTTGTTGCTGAGTATGTTGAGCAAAACATGTATTTTTGCAGATCTAAAAAAAAAGTTTTTGATTGAATATCGACCAAGACTGTTTCAATGGAAATGACACACACCAAGCCCTAAGGGTTGGGTTACTATTGTGAACAAAGGGCCAGGCATTTTATTTCACTTCCTCAAACAATGTCCACCGCAGAATAGTCCTACATCAGTCAGCCTTAATGACCCAGTCACTGACACACACACACACACACACACGTGTTTAGTCACTGATAAAGTCAGTCAGGTAGCATCTGTGTGTTTGCGTGTGTGTGTGTGTGTGTTTGCGCGTGCTTTCGAGCGTGTTTGCGTGTGCGTGTAATTGGGAATAGGCATTTGACAGTAAGTTGTAGTTCTTCCTTCAGCCTAACTGGACAGAAACCAGAGCAGGAAGAGAGAGCCTCTGACTGGAAAGTGGAACTAGAAATATTGAACAGCCAACTGGGAAAAGCATTAAACCAGCTGGCTACAGTATGAACTGGAGTAGTCTAAAAACAACCTTATATCACGAGTCACTGAGGTCGCCCGAACACGGCTACAATGGGTTGTATCCCAAATGGCACCCTATTCCCTATATAGTGAACGACTGGTCAAAAGTAGTGCACTATATAGGGAAGAGGGTGCCATTTATAGGGAATAGGGTGCCATTTATAGCGAATAGGGTGCCATTTATAGGCAATAGGGTGCCCATTTAATAGCGAATAGGGTGCCCATTTACTAGCGAATAGGGTGCCCATTTAATAGCGAATAGGGTTCCATTTAATAGCGAATAGGGTGCCCATTTAATAGCGAATAGGGTGCCATTTAATAGCGAATAGGGTTCCATTTAATAGCGAATAGGGTTCCATTTAATAGCGAATAGGGTGCCATTTAATAGCGAATAGGGTGCCATTTATAGAGAATAGGGTGCCATTTATAGAGAATAGGGTGCCATTTATAGAGAATAGGGTGCCATTTATAGAGAATAGGGTGCCATTTATAGAGAATAGGGTGCCATTTATAGGGTGCCATTTATAGGGTGCCATTTATAGGGTGCCATTTATAGGGTTCCATCTATATAGGGTTCCATTTATAGGGTTCCATTTATAGGGTTCCATTTATAGGGTTCCATTTATAGGGTTCCATCTATAGGGTTCCATCTATAGGGTTCCATCTATAGGGTTCCATTTATAGGGTTCCATCTATAGGGTTCCATCTATAGGGTTCCATTTGGAACACAACCCCAGACTCCTGGTTTAGTAACCCTTATTGCAGAGGGACTCAAATTCCAGACAGCACTTCTGGTTTCCACCATTCCCCTCTAATCAAATCAAAGTTTTTGTCACAGGCTCTAACCAACAGTGCAAAAAAGGTGTTAGGTAAGTAAAGAAATAAAACCGTAAAAAGACAGTGAAAAAAACAGCAGCGAGGCTCCATACAGTAGAGAGGCTCCATACAGTAGAGGGGCTATATACAGTAGAGGGGCTCCATACAGTAGAGAGGCTATATACAGTAGAGGGGCTCCATACAGTAGAGAGGCTCCATACAGTAGAGGGGCTATATACAGTAGAGAGGCTCCATACAGTAGAGGGGCTATATACAGTAGAGAGGCTCCATACAGTAGAGAGGCTATATACAGTAGAGGGGCTCCATACAGTAGAGGGGCTCCATACAGTAGAGAGGCTATATACAGTAGAGAGGCTATATACAGTAGAGGGGCTCCATACAGTAGAGAGACTATATACAGTAGAGAGGCTCCATACAGTAGAGAGGCTCCATACAGTAGAGAGGCTCCATACAGTAGAGAGGCTCCATACAGTAGAGAGGCTATATACAGTAGAGAGGCTATATACAGTAGAGAGGCTATATACAGTAAAGAGGCTATATACAGTAGAGAGGCTCCATACAGTAGAGAGGCTATATACAGTAGAGGGGCTCCATACAGTAGAGAGGCTATATACAGTAGAGGGGCTCCATACAGTAGAGGGGCTATATACAGTAGAGAGGCTCCATACAGTAGAGAGGCTATATACAGTAGAGAGGCTATATACAGTAGAGAGGCTATATACAGTAGAGAGGCTCCATACAGTAGAGAGGCTCCATACAGTAGAGAGGCTCCATACAGTAGAGAGGCTATATACAGTAGAGAGGCTATATACAGTAGAGAGGCTATATACAGTAGAGAGGCTATATACAGTAGAGAGGCTCCATACAGTAGAGGGGCTATATACAGTAGAGGGGCTCCATACAGTAGAGAGGCTCCATACAGTAGAGGGGCTATATACAGTAGAGGGGCTCCATACAGTAGAGAGGCTATATACAGTAGAGAGGCGCCATACAGTAGAGGGGCTCCATACAGTAGAGGGGCTCCATACAGTAGAGAGGCTCCATACAGTAGAGAGGCTCCATACAGTAGAGAGGCTCCATACAGTAGAGGGGCTCCATACAGTAGAGAGGCTATATACAGTAGAGAGGCTATATACAGTAGAGAGGCTATATACAGTAGAGGGGCTCCATACAGTAGAGGGGCTATATACAGTAGAGGCTATATACAGTAGAGGGGCTCCATACAGTAGAGAGGCTATATACAGTAGAGAGGCTCCATACAGTAGAGAGGCTCCATACAGTAGAGGGGCTATATACAGTAGAGAGGCTCCATACAGTAGAGGGGCTCCATACAGTAGAGAGGCTCCATACAGTAGAGAGGCTCCATACAGTAGAGGGGCTCCATACAGTAGAGAGGCTCCATACAGTAGAGAGGCTCCATACAGTAGAGAGGCTCCATACAGTAGAGGGGCTCCATACAGTAGAGGGGCTCCATACAGTAGAGGGGCTCCATACAGTAGAGGGGCTCCATACAGTAGAGAGGCTCCATACAGTAGAGGGGCTCCATACAGTAGAGGGGCTCCATACAGTAGAGGGGCTCCATACAGTAGAGAGGCTCCATACAGTAGAGAGGCTCCATACAGTAGAGGGGCTCCATACAGTAGAGAGGCTCCATACAGTAGAGAGGCGCCATACAGTAGAGAGGCGCCATACAGTAGAGAGGCGCCATACAGTAGAGGGGCTATATACAGTAGAGAGGCTATATACAGTAGAGAGGCTCCATACAGTAGAGGGGCTCCATACAGTAGAGAGGCTATATACAGTAGAGAGGCTATATACAGTAGAGAGGCTCCATACAGTAGAGGGGAGCCATACAGTAGAGGGGCTCCATACAGTAGAGGGGCTATATAGAGTAGAGAGGCTATATACAGTAGAGAGGCTATATACAGGCACCGGTTAGTCAGGCTGATTGAGGTAGTATGTACATGTAGATATGGTTAAGGTGTGCCTGTATGTTCTGGGTCTTACCTCTGCAACCTTTGGAGGGACTCCGTCTCCCAGTACTTCTCTGTAGAAGCACTGTTGGGCCATGTAGTAGGACAGGCCGCTGGTCCTCTTAAAGGCATCCTTCAGCCGCTTCAACTCCACATCAGTTACTACAGAGAGAGGGAAAGAGAGAGAGAGAGAGCGTGGGGGGAGAGGGAAAGAGGGAGAGAGCGCGGGGAGAGGGAGAGAGGGAAGGAGAGAGATGGAAGGAGAGAGAGCGGGGGGGAGAGGGAAGGAGAGAGAGCGGGGGGAGAGGGAAGGAGAGAGAGGGGGGGGGAGAGGGAAGGAGAGAGAGGGGGGGGGAGAGGGAAGGAGAGAGGGGGGGGGAGAGGGAAGGAGAGAGAGGGGGGGGAGAGGGAAGGAGAGAGAGGGGGGGGGGAGAGGGAAGGAGAGAGAGGGGGGGGGGGGAGAGGGAAGGAGAGAGAGGGGGGGGGGGAGGGAAGGAGACGAGAGGGGGGGGGGAGGGAAGGAGAGAGAGAGGGGGGGGAGAGGGAAGGAGAGAGAGAGGGGGGGAGAGGGAAGGAGAGAGAGGGGGGGGGAGAGGGAAGGAGAGGAGAGGGGGGGAGGAGGGGGAAGGTAGGAGAGAGGGGGGGGAGAGGGAAGGAGAGAGAGGGGGGGGGAGGGGAGAGGGAAGGAGAGGGGGGGGGAGAGGGAAGGAGAGAGAGGGGGGGGAGAGGAAGGATGAGAGAGGGGGGGAGAGGGAAGGAGAGAGAGGCGGGGAGAGAGAGGGGAGAGAGAGGGGAGAGAGGAAGGAGAGAGGCGGGGGAGAGAGAGAAGGAGAGAGAGCGGGGGAGAGAGAGAAGGAGAGAGAGCGGGGGAGGAGAGAGAGAGAGAGAGAGCGGGGAGAGAGAGAGAGGAGAGAGAGCGGGGGAGAGAGAGAAGGAGAGAGAGCGGTGGGGAGAGAGAGAAGGAGAGAGAGCGGGGAGGGAGAGAGAGCGGGGGGAGAGAGAGAAGGATGAGAGGAGAGAAGGAGAGAGAGCGGGGGAGAGAGAGAAGGAGAGAGAGAGAAGGAGAGAGCGGGGGGAGAGAGAAGGAGAGAGAGCGGGGGAGAGAGAAGGATGAGAGCGAAGGAGAGAGCGGGGGAGAGAGCGAAGGAGAGAGCGGGGGAGAGAGGAAGGAGAGAGAGCGGGGGAGAGAGGGAAGGAGAGAGAGCGGGGGAGAGAGGGAAGGAGAGAGAGCGGGGGAGAGAGGGAAGGAGAGAGAGCGGGGGAGAGAGGGAAGGAGAGAGAGCGGGGGAGGAGAGGGAAGGAGAGAGAGCGGGGGAGAGAGGGAAGGAGAGAGAGCGGGGGGAGAGAGAGAAGGAGAGAGCGGGGGAGAGAGCGGGGGAGAGAGGGAAGGAGAGAGCGGGGGGAGAGAGGGAAGGAGAGAGAGCGGGGGGAGAGAGGGAAGGAGAGAGAGCGGGGAGAGAGGGAAGGAGAGAGAGCGGGGGAGAGAGGGAAGGAGAGAGAGCGGGAGAGAGAGCGGGGGAGAGAGGGAAGGAGAGAGAGCGGGGGAGAGAGGGAAGGAGAGAGCGGGGGACAGAGGAAGAGAAAAAATGAAGGGTCAAATAACATCAGGCTAAAGACAAAGGTGTCCTAAACCAATTAACAACAGGCTAAAGACAAAGGTGTCCTAAACCAATTAACAACAGGCTAAAGACAAAGGTGTCCTAAACCAATTAACAACAGGCTAAAGACAAATGTGTCCTAAACTAATTAACAACAGGCTAAAGACAATGGTGTCCTAAACTAAAAGGGGAATTTGGGGAGAGTAAGTTGTTCTTATTGGTGTCATGGGCAGCATCCCAAATGGTTCCCCATTCCCTAGTGCACGACTGTTGACCAAAGTCCTAGGGAATAGGGTGCCATTTGGGACGCAGATCCTGTCTACAGGCAACTACTGCCCAGAGCAGCCGGCTGCGGAGTCCTGGAACTGCTGAGCCCAGAGCAGCCGGCTGTGCAGTCCAGGAACTGCTGAGCCCAGAGCAGCCAGCAGTGCAGTCCAGGAACTGCTGAGCCCAGAGCAGCCAGCAGTGCAGTCCAGGAACTGCTGAGCCCAGAGCAGCCAGCAGTGCAGTCCAGGAACTGCTGAGCCCAGAGCACCCAGCTGTGCAGTCCAGGAACTGCTGAGCCCAGAGCAGCCAGCAGTACAGTCCAGGAACTGCTGAGCCTAGAGCAGCCAGCTGTGCAGTTCAGGTCTGCTGAGCCCAGTCAGCCAGCAGCAACACTGACACTGCAGGTCTGACAGAAAGTTCATCAATACCTCTCCACTGATGCCTGCTAGGTTGTTACGACAGTGGAGTTATGACTGCAGGGGCACTCAGTGCTCTCACTCTCTCACACACACACACACACAAACACCAAGGTTTCCGTTAGGACAACGTGACCTGCAAGATTTGTAATTTACCAGATATTTGAGAAATGTACATGACATCCCAAATTGGGACCATAAAGCATTATGTCTAGCATCCACGGTGCTCCAAATCTCATTTACATGATTTAAAATCGAAATTAGCCTGTAATGTTGTCATAAAATAAAGTAGAACGATGTTCTTATTACCATCGTGACAGGTTTTATTGAAAAGCAAAACATTGTCAGTTTTATCTTCATCCCTGCTATAAATCATAAATTAATATAATTTAAAGAATATATTTTTTATCTAGAACAAGTCGCCTACACTGTAATAAAACACAAATTATATTTGTATAATATAAGTAGCGCACGACCTAGGCCTCTCTAAATGTAATTTAGCCTAGGCATGAACATTTTAATTAGGCCTAATAAATAACACAAGATGGCCGTCTACAAAACACCAGGGCCAGCCGGTCATGGCTAGAAGGTATCAAGCCGGGGGGGGTAGGTAGCCTAGCGGTTAGAGCGAATCCCCGAACTGACAAGGTAAACATCTGTTGTTCTGCCCCTGAACAAGGCAGTTAACACACTGTTCCTAGGCCGTCATTGTAAACAAGAATTAGTTCTTAACTGACTTGCCTAGTAAAATAAAAGGTAAAATCTAAAAATTTAAAAAAGTTAAATGGTAAATTTGGTTAAATAAAGGTCAAAAAAATAAAATAAAAGGCATCCATCAAACAGTCATGGCTAGAAGGGATACAGCTTTTGTAAAAATTTATGTCAGATTTGACTTTAGATCGGTTAGTAGAATTAAAGTAGCAGGTTAGGAAAAGGGGGAGGTTAGGGTTAGCTATAATGCTTTAAAAAAAATAAAAAACTTTTGATGTTAATTTGACAAAAGATGGATCCCTTCTAGCCATGACCAGGCCTGTCCTCCCCACTCCGGCAGTGATTCAGCACCACAGCAGTGGGAAGAGGACACTCTAGGTGGACACACGATGAAGAAAGTATAAAACTCGTGGTTGGACAATCAAATTCGATGAGTAAATAAAACAAAATTAATCGAGACAAATATTATTATTTTTTCAACGCTCCTGTGAAACAAGGCCTGTGCCAATGAATTTAATGAAAACACTGCTTTTCAAAGCTCAAAATATTTCACTATTTTTTTTTTTACAGTTCTACTGGATGATGTTGATACATTTTATGTTTATTGTCATTTGAACTAATCATGGGGTCATGACTCGTTTCATGTGTGATATACGTGACTTAATGATGACTGCTCTGTTTCCTACTGTAGACAGGTGAGTGTAACATTGTAACTCTCCTATGTGATGACCACTCTGTTTCCTACTGTAGACAGGTGAGTGTAACATTGTAACTCTCCTATGTGATGACCACTCTGTTTCCTACTGTAGACCGGTAACATTGTAACTCTCCTATGTGATGACCACTATGTTTCCTACTGTAGACCAGTAACATTGTAACTCTCCTATGTGATGGCCACTCTGTTTCCTACTGTAGACAGGTGACATTGTAACTCTCCTATGTGATGACCACTCTGTTTCCTACTGTAGACAGGTGAGTGTAACATTGTAACTCTCCTATGTGATGACCACTCTGTTTCCTACTGTAGACAGGTGACAATGTAACTCTCCTATGTGATGACCACTCTGTTTCCTACTGTAGACAGGTGAGTGTAACATTGTAACTCTCCTATGTGATGACCACTCTGTTTCCTACTGTAGACAGGTAACATTGTAACTCTCCTATGTGATGACCACTCTGTGTCCTACTGTAGACAGGTGACATTGTAACTCTCCTATGTGATGACTGCTCTGTTTCCTACTGTAGACCGGTAACATTGTATCTCTCCTATGTGATGACCACTCTGTTTCCTACTGTAGACAGGTGACATTGTAACTCTCCTATGTGATGACTGCTCAGTTTCCTACTGTAGACCGGTAACATTGTAACTCTCCTATGTGATGACCACTCTGTGTCCTACTGTAGACAGGTGAGTGTAACATTGTAACTCTCCTATGTGAATAGTTGGCAACAATGTTTTGTTTCCAAGTGCAAAAAAGCTAAACTGAAAAGCACCAAATTGCACATGATACACATCATCACTCTTTATCAATCCATTCCAAATCTTTATACTACACATGACACAGCGGCTGAATGTGTTGAGCTTGGACTAGGACGACAGCAGAACTGCTCAGGACTGGTCCTGACGAAAACAATACTGTGCTTCTAATTGGCCAGATCAAACACTCCTTGGAGCAGGGCGATGCACATCAGCCGCGCTACTTTGTCCTCAAGAAGGAGCGATCTTGAGGCAGTCTTTACTCTGTTGTGGAGAAAGAATCCCCTCTCTGCTGGCACACTGGAAAACGGGGATAATCAACAGTCGTGGTACACTTAGCCGAAGCCCCTTGTAAAGAGGACAACACGTCTTTAATGGGAGTAAAATAAAAACATTGTTTTGCAATGGAATTCCTTTTTTCCCCTTCTTCCTGTTGGATAACTGTAGTAACCTAGTTACCAACCGCCTCTCTCTCCCCCTAGGAGGGTAACTGTAGTAACCTAGTTACCAACCGCCTCTCTCTCCCCCTAGGAGGGTAACTGTAGTAACCTAGTTACCAACCGCCTCTCTCTCCCCCTAGGAGGGTAACTGTAGTAACCTAGTTACCAACCGCCTCTCTCTCCCCTAGGAGGGTAACTGTAGTAACCTAGTTACCAACCGCCTCTCTCTCTCCCCCTAGGAGGGTAACTGTAGTAACCTAGTTACCAACCGCCTCTCTCTCCCCCTAGGAGGGTAACTGTAGTAACCTAGTTACCAACCGCCTCTCTCTCCCCCTAGGAGGGTAACTGTAGTAACCTAGTTACCAACCGCCTCTCTCTCCCCCTAGGAGGGTAACTGTAGTAACCTAGTTACCAACCGCCTCTCTCTCCCCCTAGGAGGGTAACTGTAGTAACCTAGTTACCAACCGCCTCTCCCCCCTAGGAGGGTTACTGTAGTAACCTAGTTACCAACCGCCTCTCTCCCCCTAGGAGGGTAACTGTAACCTAGTTACCAACCGCCTCTCTCCCCTAGGAGGGTAACTGTAGTAACCAACCACCTCTCTCCCCCTAGGAGGGTAACTGTAGTAACCTAGTTACCAACCACCTCTCTCCCCCTAGGAGGGTAACTGTAGTAACCTAGTTACCAACCACCACTCTCCCCTAGGAGGGTAACTGTAGTAACCTAGTTACCAACCACCACTCTCCCCTAGGAGGGTAACTGTAGTAACCTAGTTACCAACCACCTCTCTCCCCCCCTAGGAGGGTAACTGTAGTAACCTAGTTACCAACCACCTCTCTCCCCTAGGAGGGTAACTGTAGTAACCTAGTTACTAACCACCTCTCTCTACCCATAGGAGGGTAACTGTAGTAACCTAGTTACTAACCGCCTCTCTCCCCTAGGAGGGTAACTGTAGTAACCTAGTTACTAACCACCTTTCTCCCTGTTTCAGTTCCTATCCCTGCTCATAGAACAATCTATTATAAAACGCACTAGCCTGTCACACCATCAGTGGGGTTAAACCCCCACTCACACCGGGTCAAGTGTGTGTGTGTGTGTGTGTGTGTGTGTGTGGTCTCCAAAGGCTGCAGTGCTGTGGCCGCATCCACAGAGTGTCTCATCTCCATCAGCACTCTTACTGCGAGGCGTTCTGTGGATGCAGGCTCTGATGCCCACAAAGCTGGTGATGGGTCTGACTCTGCTATGCCTTGTGGTTACAGGCCCCGATGCCCACAGAGCTGGTGATGGGTCTGGCTCTGCTGTGCTTTCTGGTTACAGGCCCCGATGCCCACAGAGCTAGTGATGCCTAGCAACAGAGACTGATGGTTTATGCTAGAAATACAAGCAGGTGCCACCACCTAGTCAGAAGGTGTTTCTGTGAATTGTACGTGTTTGCAGCTGCAACACCCAGTGTGGCGATATTTATTTTTTTACACATTTATTTAACTAGGCAAGTCAGTAAAGAACAAATTCAGGAACAGTGGGTTAACTGTTTTGCAGTATGAAAGCCCACAGCAGGGTTGTGTTGCAGGATTAAAGCCCACAGCAGGGTTGTGTTGCAGGATTAAAGCCCACAGCAGGGTTGTGTTGCAGGATTAAAGCCCACAGCAGGGTTGTGTTGCAGGATTAAAGCCCACAGCAGGGTTGTGTTGCAGGATTAAAGCCCACAGCAGGGTTGTGTTGCAGGATTAAAGCCTCCAGCAGGGTTGTGTTGCAGGATTAAAGCCCACAGCAGGGTTATGCTGCAGTATGAAAGCCCACAGCAGGGTTGTGCTGCAGTATGAAAGCCTCCAGCAGGGTTGTGCTGCAGTATGAAAGCCTCCAGCAGGGTTGTGCTGCAGTATGAAAGCCTCCAGCAGGGTTGTTCTGCAGTATGAAAGCCTCCAGCAGGGTTGTGTTGCAGTATGAAAGCCTCCAGCAGGGTTGTTCTGCAGTATGAAAGCCCACAGCAGACCTACAGCTGTGAATCTGTTCTTAGGCCACTGCCTTCTTTTAGAAAGCCTGGGACGGATGTTTTGAAAATAATACCAGCATCATCTCCCTCTCTCCATCTCCCTCTCCCACATCTCCATCTCCCACTCTTCCCGAGTCCTCTAGGGTCGTCAGGGGTCAATTAAACAAGGCTCATTTGCATATATTCACACAGACAAGCTCAGTCTCAGCATATTCCCATCCTAGCCCCTATCGTAGATGACCTGCTGCTGTAGAAGGATGTTGTCATTAAAACAAATGCAGGATAGATGGAGTAAAATGTCTCGCTCACTCACTCGTTTTGCTTTGGGTAAGGAATCCTTTAGGCTGGGGCGGCAGGGTAGCCTAGTGGTTAGAGTGTAGAGGCGGCAGGGTAGCCTAGCGGTTAGAGTGTGGAGGTGGCAGGGTAGCCTAGCGGTTACAGTGTAGAGGAGATAGGGTAGCCTAGCGGTTAGAGTGTAGAGGAGATAGGGTAGCCTAGCGGTTAGAGTGTAGAGGAGATAGGGTAGCCTAGTGGTTAGAGTGTAGAGGAGGTAGGGGAGCCTAGAATACATCTGGCCTAACCTATACTAAAGCCATGGTCCTGAACTACATGTGGCCTAACCTAACCTAAAGCCATGGTCCTGAACTACATGTGGCCTAACCTAACCTAAAGCCATGGTCCTGAACTACATGTGGCCTAACCTAACCTAAAGCCATGGTCCTGAACTACATGTGGCCTAACCTAACCTAAAGCCATGGTCCTGAACTACATGTGGCCTAACCTAACCTAAAGCCATGGTCCTGAACTACATGTGGCCTAACCTAACCTAAAGCCATGGTCCTGAACTACATGTGGCCTAACCTAACCTAAAGCCATGGTCCTGAACTACATGTGGCCTAACCTAACCTAAAGCCATGGTCCTGAACTACATGTGGCCTAACCTAACCTAAAGCCATGGTCCTGAACTACATGTGGCCTAACCTAACCTAAAGCCATGGTCCTGAACCACATCTGGCCTAACCTAAAGCCATGGTCCTGAACTACATCTGGCCTAACCTATACTAAAGCCATGGTCCTGAACTACATGTGGCCTAACCTAACCTAAAGCCATGGTCCTGAACTACATGTGGCCTAACCTAACCTAAAGCCATGGTCCTGAACCACATCTGGCCTAACCTAAAGCCATGGTCCTGAACTACATCTGGCCTAACCTATACTAAAGCCATGGTCCTGAACTACATCTGGCCTAACCTATACTAAAGCCATGGTCCTGAAATACATCTGGCCTAACCTATACTAAAGCCATGGTTCTGAAATACATCTGGCCTAACCTAAACTAAAGCCAAGGTCCTGAACTACATCTGGCCTAACCTATACTAAAGCCATGGTCCTGAACTACATCTGGCCTAACCTAAAGCCATGGTCCTGAACTACATCTGGCCTAACCTATACTAAAGCCATGGTCCTGAACTACATCTGGCCTAACCTATACTAAAGCCAAGGTCCTGAACTACATCTGGCCTAACCTAACCTAAAGCAAGGTCCTGAACTACATCTGGCCTAACGTATACTAAAGCCATGGTCCTGAACTACATCTGGCCTAACCTAACGCCATGGTCCTGAACTACATCTGGCCTAACCTATACTAAAGACATGGTGACTGGTAGTATTGCAGGTTGTTTTTGTCTTCTCCTCTGCTGACAAGTGATGACAGTATAATCTAAGGAATCTGTTAAAAGCAGAGGATTTCAGCAGTGTCAAAAGCTTACAAATAACACGTGGTGGAAAGCCATTTGAACTGGTTTGAAGAGCACACACGCACACACGCACACACACACACACACACACACCACACAAGACAGTACTTTGAAATGACAGCCGCAGAAAAATCACCTGGCTGCTTCAGCCTTCAACAGGCTTTCAATTACACTAGCTTCTCTCGCTGGAAGGATAGACATCTTGAGAGTAAAGGGCTGGAGGTTGGGGTTTGTTTGGGATTCTACCGCGCTGCTCTAGCATACTTCAAGCAACCACGTACCAAACACTTATCTAGAATTTTGTCCTTCTTTAATTCTGAGGAGAGAATTTATTTTTTAATTTTTTAAAACACTATCCAAATGTTCATTCAGGTCACCGCTAGTGGCCCCTGATGTGTGTGTGTGCGTGTGTCATAATAAACCATGGATCTACTACGGGTCCAGTCACATTTAAGAGCTCATTATCTTGCCTGCATTCAGAGCACCTTTACACCACTAAACCTCAGGCCATGGTCTCGCTGCTCGCTCAAATCTTAACAGCGACACAGATTTTAATGAATGGACCTCCCAGCATAGCCGGTGCCAGACACACCAGTTAGATCCATGGCAACGCAGTCAATCACGATGCAGTAGTGCAGTGCCCATCGCTAAGGAGGGGGGCGAGGGGCGGGAGCCTGGAACAAGGCAGGGCAGGGCATGTAACTACTATGTTTAATTCAATGATTAGGCTACGCCCCAACCAAGCTTTGTTTCACCCCTTACCGCCTGAGAGGATTAGAAAATCGGACATTTTGGGAGGTTAAGGGTATTGCTTTTGTGGATTCTGTATATGAAAGCGTTTGGAATCCCCAGCTCTCTCAATAGTAACTAAACAGACCCAGGAACCATGTAACAAAACACTCGAATTCATTACATTTCTCTAAAAGTGTCAGATGGGGCCGTAATGATTTAACACCAATGACTTGGTTAAATAATAGTAAAAATGGTTGCAGATAGAGAAAAACAAAGAGGATTGCGTTGTGGCTAACACTAGTGGTATTGTTGCGATGCTGTGACGTAACGGTTGTATTCTTGGACACTAGGCCACATTAACTGCAGTGGTCCAGTGGGCCACCATTCATCACTGGAGGAACAATGGAGCCGATTCTCCCCCCAACCAACAAAAACACATGCGCCGTGGACAACTGACATTCACATCAAATCAAATGTTATTGGTCAAATACACGTGTTTAGCAGATGTTAATGCGGGTGTAGCGAAATGCTTGTGCTTCTAGTTCCGACAGATTAGCAATATCTAACAAGTAATATCTAACAATTTCACAACAAATACCTAATACACACACATCTAAGTAAAGGAATGGAATTAAGAATAAGAGAGCAGCATAGACTAAGATACAGTAGAATAGTATAGTATATACATATGAGATGAGTAACGCAAAATATGTAAACATTATTAAAGTGACTAGTGTTCCCTTTATTAAAGTGACCAACAATTTCAAGTCTGTATGTAGGCAGCAGCCTCTCTGTGCTAGTGATGGCTATTTAAGTCTGATGGCCTTGAGATTGACTGGAAAAACAGCTTCTATCGGTCGCAGCTTTGATGCACCTGTACTGACCTCGCCTTCTGGATGATAGCGGGGTGAACAGGTAGTGGCTCAAGTGGTTATTGTACTTGATGATCTTTTTTGCCTTCCTGTGACATCAGGTGCTGTAGGTGTCCTGGAGGGCAGGTAGTTTGCTCCAGGTGATGCGTTGTGCAGACTGCACCACCCTCTGGAGAGCCCTGCGGTTGTGGGCGGTGCAGTTGCCATACCAGGCGGTGATACAGCCTGACAGAATGCTCTCAATTGTGCATCTGGAAAAGTTTGTGAGGGTTTTAGGTGACAAGCCACATTTCTTCAGCCTCCTGAGGTTGAAGAGGCGCTGTTGCGCCTTCTTCACCACACTGTCTGTGTGGGTGGACCAATTCAGTTTCAGTGATGTGTATGCCGAGGAACTTAAAACTTTCCACCTTCTCCACTTTGGTCCCGGGGGTGCTCCCTCTGCTGTTTCCTTAAGTCCACAATCATCTCCTTTGTTTTGTTGACGTTGAGTGAGGTTATTTTCCTGACACCATACTCCCAGAGCCCTCACCTCCTCCCTGTAGCCTGTCTCGTCGTTGTTGGTAAACAAGCCTACTACGGTTGTGTCATCTGCAAACTTGATGATTGAGTTGGAAGCGTGCATGGCCACACAGTCGTGGGTGAACAGGGAGTACAGGAGAGGGCTCAGAACGCACCTTTGTGGGGACCATGCTGTGGATCAGTGAAGTGGAGATGTTATTTCCTACCTTCGCCACCCGGGGCCCTTCAGGACCCAATTGCACAGGGCAGGGATCAGACCCAGGGCCTCAAGCTTAAAGAAGAGCATAGAGGGTACTATGGTGTTGAGTGCAGAGATATTGTCGATAGCAATATTCTTACATAGGTATTCCTCTTGTCCAGATGGGATAAGTCAGTGTGATGGAGATGCATCGTCTGTGGACCTATTAGGGCGGTAAGCATATTGAAGTGGGTCTAGGGTGACAGGTAAGGTGGAGGTGATATTATGCCCGCCCAGACAGCATCCCTAGCCACGTCCTCGGTGCATGAGCACACCAGCTGGCTGGTGTGTTTACAGACACATTCAATTTCTTCCTATCCCAGTCTGCTGTCCCCACATGCTTCAAGATTGTCACCATTGTTCCTGTACCCAAGAAAGGTAAAGAAACTGCCCGTAGCATAGTCAAGGATAGTCTCTCAAAGCACTTCATGATGACAGAAGTGAATGCTACGGGGCAGTTTCTTTACCTTTCTTGGGTACAGGAACAATGGTGGCAATCTTGAAGCATGTGGGGACAGCAGACTGGGATAGGAAGAGATTGAATATGTCCGTAAACACACCAGCCAGCTGGTCTGCTCATGCACCGAGGACGCGGCTAGGGATGCTGTCTGGGCGGGCAGCCTTGCGAGGGTTAACACGTTTAAATGTCTTACATCGGCCCCGGAGAAGGAGAGCCCACAGTCTTTGGTAGCAGGCCGCGTCGGTGGCACTGTGTTATCCTCAAAGCGAGCAAAGAAGGTGTTTAGCTTGTCCAGAAGCAAGATGGTGGTTTTCCTTTTGTAGTCCGTGATTGTCTGTAGACCCTGCCACATATGTCTCGTGTCTGAGCCATTGAATTGCGACTCAACTTTGTCTCTATACTGACAATTTGCCTGTTTGCCTTGCGGAGGGAATGACTACTGTTTGTATTCAGCCATATTCCCAGTCACCTTGCCCTGGTTAAATGCGGTGGTTCGCGCTTTCAGTTTTTGCTCAAATGCTGCCACCTATCAACGGTTTCCGGTTAGGGAAGGTTTTAATAGTCACAGTGGGTACAACATCTCCTATACACTTCTTGATGAAATCAGTCACCCAATCCCAGTCCATGTGATCAAAACAATCTTGAAGAGTGGATTCTGTCAGACCAGTGTTGAATAGTCCTTAACTGTTCGAGTTAATGCCTATAGAAAGGGAGGAGCAAAATGGAGTTGTGGTCAGATTTGCCAAAAGGAGGACGGGGGAGGGACTTGTACGCATCCCAGAAGTTGACAGGTAAGCAATGGTCGAGTGTTTTTCCAGCGCGAGCACTACAGTCGATATGCTGATAGAATTTAGGCAGCGTTTTCCTCAAATGTGCTTTGTTAAAATCCCCAGCTACAATAAATGCAGCCTCAGGATATATGGTTTCCAGTTTGCATAAAGTCCAGTGAAGTTCCTTGAGGGCTGTCGTAGTGTCGGCTTGAGGGACACACACGATGACAGCTTTGCACACTCTTGGCATTCTCTCAACCAGCTTCATGAGGTAGTCACCTGGAATGCACATCTGTTAATTGAAATGCCTTGTTAAAAGTTCATTTGTGGAATTTCTTTCCTTAATGCGTTTGAGACAATCAGTTGTGTTGTGACAAGGTAGCGTTGGTACACAGAAGATAGCCCTATTTGGTAAAAGACCAAGTCCATATTATGGCAAGAACAGCTCAAATAAGCAAAGGGAAACAACAGTCCATCATTACGTTAAGACATGAAGGTCAGTCAATCTGGAAAATTTCCTAAGAACTTTGAACATTTCTTCAAGTGCAGTCGCAAAAACCATCAGGCGCTATGATGAAACTGGCTCTCATGAGGACCGCCACAGGAAAGGAAGACCCAGAGTTACCTCTGTTGCAGAGGCTAAGTTCATTAGAGTTACCAGTCACAGAAATTGGCAATTAACTGCACTTCAGATTGCAGCCCAAATAAACACTTCAGAGTTCAAGTAACAGACATCTCAACATCAACTGTTCAGAGGAGACTGCAGCAATTTGACCATGAAGGCCTGATTCCTGCAAAGAACCCACTACTAAAAGGACACCAATAAGAAGAAGAGACTTGCTTGGGCCAAGAAACACATTAGACCAGTAGAAATCTGTCCTTTAGTCTGATGAGTCCAAATTTGAGATGTTTGGTTCCAACCGAAGTGTCTTTGTGAAACGCAGAGTAGGTGAACTGATGATCTCAGCATGTGTCGTTCCCACGTGAAGCATGGAGGAGGAGGTGTGCTTTGCTGGTGAAACTGTCAGTGATTTATTTAGAATTCAAAAAGGCACACTTAACCAGGCTACCACAGCATACCACAGCATTCTGCAGCAATACGCCATCCCATCCCATTTTATTTTCCCCCAACAAGACAATGACCCAAAACACACCTCCAGGCTGTGTAAGGGCTATTTGATCAAGAAGGAGAGTGATGGAGTTCTGCATCTGGGGCGGCAGGGTAGCCTAGTGGTTAGAGTGTTGGACTAGTAACGAAAAGGTTGCAAGTTCAAATCCCCGAGCTGACAAGGTACAAATCTGTCGTTCTGCCCCTGAACAGGCAGTTAACCCACAGTTCCTAGAACACCATTGAAAATAAGAATTTGTTCTTAGCTGACTTGCCTAGTTAAATAAAGGTCAAATAAATTGTACATTTTTTTATTTTTAAATCAGGTGACAATCACCCGACCTCAACCCAATTGAGATGGTTTGGGATGAGTTGGACTGTAGAGTGAAGGAAAAGGAGCCAACAAGTGCTCAGCATATGTGGGAACTCCTTCAAGACTGTTGTAAAAGCATTCCAGGTGACTACCTCATGAAGCTGGTTGAGAGAATGCCAAGAGTGTGCTACTTTAAAAAATCTCAAATATCACAGGCCTGTCTGCTGAGAGGGAGAGTGACATGGCATGGGGCTGGCTGGCTGCATCCTGAAGTATCACAAGCCTGTCTGCTGAGAGGGAGAGTGACATGGCATGGGGCTGGGGCTGGAGCCGGACCTGAAAAACCAAACCTGTAGTGTCGGGGCTGACCCCATTTGGTCGACTGTTTGGTCGATAAACCAACAGCCTATCGATATTTCTTTAGTCGAGCAGTTAGGTCTATAATCAATAACCTAACTGTTAAAATTCATCTATCTATATATATATATATAACAGAAGTAAGACAGATCCTGCTTCTGTTGCCTGTTTCAGTGTTTGTTTAATAGCCTACTGAATCCGTGAGCTCTAAGCCTCACACAACACGTTGGATAAACTGTTTCACAAATTAAAGTTTTTAATCTTTACTATGCTGTAATAAAAGGCTTTACACCATTTTCCATTAGACCAGTCTCACTGGTATTATTTATAAATAAATTACATTTATAATAAACATTTTTCCTTGATCTCCTTATTGTTATAAGTAATGTCATCATCATTAGTAGGCTTAGTATAGCAGCCTTGTATAACCACCATCGAACTGCAGGCCTCAGAACACATCCTGTAACTTAGTTAAGCTACTGTATGAATCAATCATTTATTCGTTCATGTCATCAGAGTCATTCATGATCTGAAATGCAATCAACCATTTCAGTTTTAAAATAAAGCGACCATTGAATAATTAGAGTAACAATAAATAGGCCTAAACTGTTCCATTTCGTGAATAAATGCGACTGTTTTTTTAGTCTTTGCTGTAATAACAGGTTTTATAATTGTTTTAGTGTCTTTTACATTGTTCAAAACGGTCAGAAAAAGTATCAGTTATTTAACAGCACCTGTTTGCATAATATGCAGCTTCCTTCCTGTTTGTCACACATAATAATATGCAGCTTCCTTCCTGTTTGTCACACATAATAATATGCAGCTTCCTTCCTGTTTGTCACACATAATAATATGCAGCTTCCTTCCTGTTTGTCACACATAATAATATGCAGCTTCCTTCCTGTTTGTCACACATAATAATATGCAGCTTCCTTCCTGTTTGTCACACATAATAATATGCAGCTTCCTTCCTGTTTGTCACACATAATAATATGCAGCTTCCTTCCTGTTTGTCACACATAATAATATGCAGCTTCCTTCCTGTTTGTCACACATAATAATATGCAGCTTGTTCCTTACCTTTTCCTTACTCTTGTGGTATTTTTCCACAACTTCCCCTTTACCTCCTGGGCAACCAGTAAACAGTTTATTTGTCACGTCCTCTGCATCCATTTTGCTGTCACGTGTTTTACGGTGTTCAGAGTTTGTTATAACCAATTTATGATATGCTATATAGGTCAGACCCTATTGTTCACGTGCATGCAAATACATACATGTGTCACGTAAAGAGAGCAAAGGGTTGAGGCAACAGGGAATATATTTTCCTAAACAAAATGAGTGATTTTGGTAAGATAACTTTTCAGTCAGAAATGGCTGTAATTATGTTACAGCTTAAGAAAAAGACAGACAGAGCGATAAACACTGTTGATGCTCTATGGCAGTCGCTGAGGCAAGGAGGAGAGAGAGATAAACACTGTTGATGCTCTATGGCAGTCGCTGAGGCAAGGAGGAGAGAGAGATAAACACTGTTGATGCTCTATGGCAGTCACTGAGGCAAGGAGGAGAGAGAGATAAACACTGTTGATGCTCTATGGCAGTCGCTGAGGCAAGGAGGAGAGAGAGATAAACACTGTTGATGCTCTATGGCAGTCACTGAGGCAAGGAGGAGAGAGAGATAAACACTTGATGCTCTATGGCAGTCACTGAGGCAGGGAGGAGACAGACAGAGCAATAAACACTGTTGATGCTCTATGGCAGTCGCTGAGGCAGGGAGGAGACAGACAGAGCAATAAACACTGTTGATGCTCTATGGCAGTCACTGAGGCAGGGAGGAGAGAGAGATAAACACTGTTGATGCTCTATGGCAGTCACTGAGGCAGGGAGGAGAGAGAGATAAACACTTGATGCTCTATGGCAGTCGCTGAGGCAGGGAGGAGACAGACAGAGCAATAAACACTGTTGATGCTCTATGGCAGTCGCTAAGGCAGGGAGGAGACAGACAGAGCAATAAACACTGTTGATGCTCTATGGCAGTCGCTGAGGCAAGGAGGAGAGAGAGATAAACACTGTTGATGCTCTATGGCAGTCGCTGAGGCAGGGAGGAGAGAGATAAACACTGTTGATGCTCTATGGCAGTCACTGAGGCAGGGAGGAGACAGACAGAGCAATAAACACTGTTGATGCTCTATGGCAGTCGCTGAGGCAGGGAGGAGAGAGAGATAAACACTGTTGATGCTCTATGGCAGTCACTGAGGCAGGGAGGAGAGAGAGATAAACACTTGATGCTCTATGGCAGTCGCTGAGGCAGGGAGGAGACAGACAGAGCAATAAACACTGTTGATGCTCTATGGCAGTCGCTGAGGCAGGGAGGAGACAGACAGAGCAATAAACACTGTTGATGCTCTATGGCAGTCGCTGAGGCAAGGAGGAGAGAGAGATAAACACTGTTGATGCTCTATGGCAGTCGCTGAGGCAAGGAGGAGAGAGAGATAAACACTGTTGATGCTCTATGGCAGTCACTGAGGCAAGGAGGAGAGAGAGATAAACACTGTTGATGCTCTATGGCAGTCACTGAGGCAGGGAGGAGACAGACAGAGCAATAAACACTGTTGATGCTCTATGGCAGTCGCTGAGGCAAGGAGGAGAGAGAGAGCAATAAACACTGTTGATGCTCTATGGCAGTCGCTGAGGCAGGGTGGAGAGAGAGATAAACACTGTTGATGCTCTATGGCAGTCACTGAGGCAGGGAGGAGAGAGAGATAAACAATGTTGATGCTCTATGGCAGTCACTGAGGCAGGGAGGAGAGAGAGATAAACACTGTTGATGCTCTATGGCAGTCACTGAGGCAGGGAGGAGAGAGCAATAAACACTGTTGATGCTCTATGGCAGTCACTGAGGCAGGGAGGAGAGAGCAATAAACACTGTTGATGCTCTATGGCAGTCGCTGAGGCAGGGAGGAGACAGATAAACACTGTTGATGCTCTATGGCAGTCACTGAGGCAGGGAGGAGAGAGAGATAAACACTTGATGCTCTATGGCAGTCGCTGAGGCAGGGAGGAGAGAGAGATAAACACTGTTGATGCTCTATGGCAGTCACTGAGGCAGGGAGGAGAGAGACAGAGCGGAAAAACACTGTTGATGCTCTATGGCAGTCACTGAGGCAGGGAGGAGAGAGAGATAAACACTGTTGATGCTCTATGGCAGTCGATGAGGCAGGGAGGAGAGAGACAGAGCAATAAACACTGTTGATGCTCTATGGCAGTCACTGAGGCAGGGAGGAGACAGACAGAGCAATACACACTGTTGATGCTCTATGGCAGTCACTGAGGCAAGGAGGAGAGAGAGATAAACACTGTTGATGCTCTATGGCAGTCACTGAGGCAGGGAGGAGAGAGAGAGCAATAAACACTGTTGATGCTCTATGGCAGTCACTGAGGCAGGGAGGAGAGAGAGATAAACACTGTTGATGCTCTATGGCAGTCACTGAGGCAGGGAGGAGAGAGACAGAGCAATAAACACTGTTGATGCTCTATGGCAGTCGCTGAAGCAGGGAGGAGAGAGACAGAGCGATAAACACTGTTGATGCTCTATGGCAGTCGCTGAGGCAAGGAGGAGAGAGAGATAAACACTGTTGATGCTCTATGGCAGTCGCTGAGGCGGGGTGGAGAGAGAGAAACACTTGATGCTCTATGGCGGTCACTGCAGTAGGGAGGAGAGAGCGACAACGGGTGCTAGTCACACTCCTCTCCTCACTGTTTTTTATAAACACAGAGCCGCAAGTCTGAGCCCAGTCGGACTCCGTCTAGTCATTTTTGTGTCTTAATTACTTCATTAAACAGTTTGCAGCATCAGACAAGCTTAGTGGATATAGTTGAATCAATAAAAAAAATATATATATATGGAAAAATACACGTTTAAAAAAGGTGATTGGTCAAAAGAACATCTTGGCCGACCAAGATTTATTTTAGTCGGGGGGGGGGGGGACAGCCCTACTGTAGTGACTGCCTGGCTGCATGCAAATTAGAGGTCGACCGATTAAATCGGAATGGCCGATTAATTAGGGCCGATTTCAAGTTTTCATAACAATCGGAAATCGGTATTTTTGGGCGCCGATTTGCAGAAAAACAAACAAAAAATGTATACCTTTATTTTACTAGGCAAGTCAGTAAAGAACACATTCTTATTTTCAATGACGGCCTAGGAACAGTGGGTTAACTGCCTCGTTCAGGGGCAGAACGACATATTTTCACCTTGTCAGCTCGGGGGATCCAATCTTGCCTCCTTACAGTTAACTCGTCCAACGCAATAACGACCTGCCTCTCTCTCGTTGCACTCCACAAGGAGACTGCCTGTTACGAGAATGCAGTAAGCCAAGGTAAGTTGCTAGCTAGCATTAAACTTATCTTATAAAAAACAATCAATCATAATCACTAGTTAACTACACATGGTTGATGATATTACTAGATATTATCTAGCGTGTCCTGCGTTGCATATAAGCTGACTGAGCATACAAGTATCTAAGTATCTGACTGAGCGGTGGTAGGCAGAAGCAGGCGCGTAAACATTCATTCAAACAGCACTTTCAGCAGATCTTCGTCGTGCGTCAAGCACTGCGCTGTTTATGACTTCAAGCCTATCAACTCCCGAGATGAGGCTGGTGTAACCGAAGTGAAATGGCTAGCTAGTTAGCGCGTGCTAATAGCGTTTCAAACATCACTTGCTCTGAGCCTTCTAGTAGTTGTTCCCCTTGCTCTGCATGGGTAACGCTGCTTCGATGGTGGCTGTTGTCGTTGTATTGCTGGTTTGAGCCCAGGGAGGAGCGAGGAGAGGGACGGAAGCTATACTGTTACACTGGCAATACTAAAGTGCCAATAAGAACATCCAATAGTCAAAGGTTAATATAGTCCTATAATTCCTATAATAACTACAACCTAAAACTTCTTACCTGGGAATATTGAAGTCTCATGTTCAAAGGAACCACCAACTTTCATATGTTCTGAGCAAGGAACTTAAACGTTAGCTTTCTTACATAGCACATATTGCACTTTTACTTTCTTCTCCAACACTTTGTTTTGGCATTATTTAAACCAAATTGAACATGTTTCATTATTTATTTGAGGCTAAATTGATTTTTATTGATGTATTATTTTAAGTTAAAATAAGTTAATTCAGTATTGTTGTAATTGTCATTATTACAAACAAAAAACGGTCGATTAATCGGTATCGGCGCTGAAAAATCATAATCGGTCGACCTCTAATGCAAATACACAAGTTCAAGAGACAGTTCTGACTTTAGGCAGCACTCCAGGAAGAGAGACAGGGACTAAGGCCAGACTGACTTTAGGCAGCACTCCAGGAAGAGAGACAGGGACTATGGCCAGACTGACTTTAGGCAGCACTCCAGGAAGAGAGACAGGGACTAAGGCCAGACTGACTTTAGGCAGCACTCCAGGAAGAGAGACAGGGACTAAGGCCAGACTGACTTTAGGCAGCACTCCAGGAAGAGAGACAGGGACTAAGGCCAGACTGACTTTAGGCAGCACTCCAGGAAGAGAGACAGGGACTAAGGCCAGACTGACTTTAGGCAGCACTCCAGGAAGAGAGACAGGGACTAAGGCCAGACTGACTTTAGGCAGCACTCCAGGAAGAGAGACAGGGACTAAGGCCAGACTGACTTTAGGCAGCACTCCAGGAAGAGAGACAGGGACTAAGGCCAGACTGACTTTAGGCAGCACTCCAGGAAGAGAGACAGGGACTAAGGCCAGACTGACTTTAGGCAGCACTCCAGGAAGAGAGACAGGGACTAAGGCCAGACTGGCCCCTTGATTTTATCCTTATCCATGATTTCCAAAGCTTTCTCAATGGGAGTCGTACGTTGAAATACAGTTTCACAGACAAAAAACAAAACAAAAAAGTTTAAATGAGCTTCTGACAGGCTAATTGACATCATTTGAGTCAATTGGAGGTGTACCTGTGGATGTATTTCAAGGTCTACCTTCAAACTCAGTGCCTCTTTGCTTGACATCATGGGAAAATCAAATGAACTCAGCCAAGACCTCAGAAAAACATTTATAGACCTCCACTAGTCTGGTTCATCCTTGGGTGCAATTTACAAACGCCTGAAGGCACCACGTTCATCTGTACAAACAATAGTACGCAAGTATAAACACCATGGAACCACACAGCCGTCATACCGCTCAGGAAGGAGACGCGTTCTGTCTCCTAGAGATGAATGTACTTGGGTGCGAAAAGTGCATATCAATCCCAGAACAACAGCAAAGGACCTTGTGGAGATGCTGGAGGAAACAGGTACAAAAGTATCTATATCCACAGTAAAACGAGTCCTATATCGTCATAACCTGAAAGGCAGCTCAGCAAGGAAGAAGCCACTGCTCCAATACCGCCATAAAAAAGCCAGACTATGGTTTGCAACTGCACATGGGAACAAAGATTGTACTTTTTGGAGAAATGTCCTCTGGTCTCATGAAACAAAAATAGAACTGTTTGGCCATAATGACCATTGTTATGTTTGGAGCATAAAGGGGGAGGCTTGCAAGCCGAAGGACACCATCCCAACTGTGAAGCACGGGGGTGGCAGCATCATGTTGAGGGGGTGCTTTGCTGCAGAAGGGACTGGTGCACTTCACAAAATAGATGGCATCATGAGGACGGAAAATTATGTGGATATATTGAAGCAACGTCTCAAGACATCAGTCAGGAAGTTAAAGCTTGGTCGCAAATGGGTCTTCCAAATGGACAATGACCCCAAGCATACTTCCAAAGTTGTGGCAAAATGGCTTAAAGACAACAAAGTCAAGGTATTGGAGTGGCCATCACAAAGCCCTGACCTCAATCCTATAGAAAATTTGGGGGCAGAACTGAAAAAAAGAGTGTGTGAGCAAGGAGGTCAGGTTTGCAGGCTCAGTGACACCAGCTTTGTCAGGAGGAATGGGCCAAAATTCACCCAACTTAATGTGGGAAGCTTGTGGAAGGCTACCCGAAACATTTGACCCAAGTTAAACAATTTAAAGACAATGCTACCAAATACTAATTGAGTGTTTGTAAAACTTCTAAGCCACTGGGAATGTGATAAAAGTAATAAAAAGCTGAAATCTACATTTCACATTCTTAAAATAAAGTGGTGATCCTAATTGACCTAAGACCGGGAATTTTTACTAGGATTCAATTCAGGAATTGTGAAAAACTGAGTTGAAATGTATTTGGCTAAGGTGTACATAAACTTCCTACTTCAACTGTACGTAACCATCCGGTTAACCAATTAAAAAAGAGAGCCATTTATACGTTTCACACTCTGACCAAAATTTGTCCGTTCTAATTTGGTGTCTGTTCTCCACGGATCAGTCTGGCCTTGCCCTCAGACTCTTAGACTAGTAAATGAGTAGCCTAGTTGTCCGGTGGTTAACTATGGGTACATTAATGACAACAAGTAGCCTAAACTAACGGCTGGACTGTATGACTAATGATCCGATGTCAAAACACCTCTTAATAATGCTATCAGGCTGCTATGCAAAGAAAGCTGACATTCATCTAACCAAAACACCTCTTAATAATGCTATCAGGCTGCTATGCAAAGAAAGCTGACATTCATCTAACCAAAACACCACCAGTGTTTCCATCCCAATGTTGTTTTCTCTGGAACACTTTGCGGTCACCCTAGGGAAATGTGAATAACCCAAAACCACAAGTAGGAGTCGTCAGATTGGTCTGCCCTGAGGCAATACAAGGTGTGAATGCAAAGCACTGCCTGGCAGGCTGAGTAGGCTGCTGGATTAACCATCGAGGAACAGAACAAGAGAGGCGAGAAAGAGACGGAAGGAGAGAGAGAGAGAGAGAGAGGTCAAACCGACCACTGACGCTGAAAGCTCCCAGACAGTTCCACAGCTAGCTACTGCATGACACATTCCCTCTCTGACCCCCTGCTCTGACGGCACTCTGCACCTAGAAGACAACACACGGTTCATGACACTGATGTGATACCCACCGGTTGCAGATATAGTGCCTTTTTTTTAATACACAAGTGTACAGTTGGTGATTGGACATGATGACTCAACGTAGCTTCTGGGCAGAGGCCTACATACAGTCCCTTCAGAAAAGCATCATCCTCCTCCTACGTTGCCACAGAGTTTGCTTAGACATGCAAAAGTTGCACAGACCCAGCTGCTCCAGTCTCTGCTCCTTGCGTAAGCTTTTTAGAAACAGAAAAATCTCTCTCTCTCTCTCTCTCTCTCTCTCTGCATTAAAATACGACCAATTGATTTCCCCTCGTTATCTTCCATACGTCAAGGTTGATTCCACACAATGATTATCATTTACGCAAATCCTGACTGACTGCTGCCTGGGTGCTCTGGTTTCCCCTCTGCTCTGCTTAGCTTACCACAGGGCCAGTGTGACTCATATCTATAGTAGTTGGTCAACTCATAAAGTCACCACCTTCCTATCCACATCAGTGTTTAGTACCTACAGTACAGCAAGGTGCTTCTCACAATAAAACTGACAACATTTTAGCTGCTACATAGAGCTGAAGTGAGAAGTTACATACACTTAGGTTGGAGTCATTAAAACTAGTTTACATACACTTAGGTTGGAGTCATTAAAACTAGTTTACATACACGTAGGTTGGAGTCATTAAAACTAGTTTACATACACTTAGGTTGGAGTCATTAAAACTAGTTTACATACACTTAGGTTGGAGTCATTAAAACTAGTTTACATACACTTAGGTTGGAGTCATTAAAACTAGTTTACATACACTTAGGTTGGAGTCATTAAAACTAGTTTACATACACTCAGGTTGGAGTCATTAAAACTAGTTTACATACACTTAGGTTGGAGTCATTAAAACTAGTTTACATACACTCAGGTTGGAGTCATTAAAACTAGTTTACATACACTCAGGTTGGAGTCATTAAAACTAGTTTACATACACTTAGGTTGGAGTCATTAAAACTAGTTTACATACACTTAGGTTGGAGTCATTAAAACTAGTTTACATACACTCAGGTTGGAGTCATTAAAACTAGTTTACATACACTCAGGTTGGAGTCATTAAAACTAGTTTACATACACTTAGGTTGGAGTCATTAAAACTAGTTTACATACACTTAGGTTGGAATCATTAAAACTTGTTTTTCAACCACTCCACAAATTTCTTGCACTTTTCGCACCAAAGTACGTTCGTCTCCTTTCTGAGCGGTATGACGGCTGCATGGTCCCATGGTGTTTATACTTGAGTACTATTGTTTGTACAGATGAACATGGTACCTTCAGGCATTTGGACATGGCTCCCAAGGATGAACCAGACTTGTGGATGTTCTAATTTTTTTCCCTGAGGTCTTGGCTGATTTCTTTTGATTTACCCATTATGTCAAGAAAAGAGGCACTGAGTTTGAAGGCAGGCCTTGAAATACATCCACAGGTGCACCTCTAATTGACCCAAATTATGTCAATTGGGCGGCAAGGTAGCCTCAAGTTCAAATCCCGAGCTGACAAGGTACAAAATCTGTCGTCCTGCCCCTGAACAGGCAGTTAACCCACTGTTCCTAGGCCGTCATTGAAAATAAGAATTTGTTCTTAACTGACTTGCCTAGTAAAATAAAAGGTAAAATTAGCCTATCAGCAGCTTCTAAAGCCATGACATCAATTTCTGGAATTTTCAAAGCTGTTTAAAGGCACAGTCAACTTAGTGTATGTAAACTTCTGACCCACTGGAATTGTGATACAGTGAATTATAAGTGAAAGAATCTGCCTGTAAACAATTGTTGGAAAAATGTACAAAGTAGATATCCTAACCAACTTTCCAAAACTATAGTTTGTTAACAGAACAGTAGCAAAGGACCTAGTGAAGATGCTGGAGGATACAGGTACACAAGTATTTATATCCACAGTAAAATGAGTCCTATATCAACATATCCTGAAAAGCCGCTCAGCAAGGAAGAAGTCACTGCTCCAAAACCGGCATAAAAAGCCAGACTATGGTTTGCAACTGCACATGGGGACAAAGATCATACTTTTTGGAGAAATGTCCTCTGGTCTGATGAAACAAAAATAGAACTGTTTGTACATAATGACCATCGTTATGTTTGGAGGAAAAAGGGGGAGGCTTGCAAGCCGAAGAACACCTGCAGGAGGGACTGGTGCATGTCACAAAATCGATGGCTTCATGAGGCAGGAAAATTATGTGGATATATTGAAGCAACATCTCAAGACATCAGTCAGGAAGTTAAAGCTTGGTCACAAATGGGTCTTCCAAATGGACAATGACCCCAAGCATACTTCCAAAGTTGTGGCAAAATGGCTTAAGGACAACAAAGTTAAGGTATTGGAGTGGCCATCACAAAGCCCTGACCTCAATCCTATAGAAAATGTGTGGGAAGAACTGAAAAAGTGTGTGCGAGCAAGGAGTCCAGCTAAGTCAGGAGGAACGGGCCAGAATTCACCCAACTCATTGTGGGAAGCTTGTGGAAGGCTACCCGAAACATTTGACCAAAGTTAAACAATTTAAAGGCAATGCTACCAAATACTAATTGAGTGTATGTAAACTCCTGACGCACTGGGAATGTGATGAATTAAATAAAAGCTGAAATAAATAATTCTCTCTATTATTATTCTGACATTTCACATTCTTAAAATAAGGTGGTGATCCTAACTGACCTAAGACAGAATTTTTACTAGGATTAAATATCAGGAATTGTGAAAAAACAGAGTTTAAATGTATTTGGCTAAGGTGTATGTAAACATCTAGGCCTCCTAGATCAAGTCTTCAGCTAGATCAGCCTAAGTTGTTCTCCGACTCCTACAATGGGAAGAACAGAGAGAATCAACACGGGACCGTCTGCTTTGCTAAAAGAAAGCACAGCGTACGATTCATTTAGTTGTTAAGCAACAGACACCACACTATGTCGCCATGAGAACAGCTCTAATTTCCTTTCCTCTCATTTCAGTTCCACCACACGTCCTGTGACCACCCGGTAGATAGGATATAGGTGATTCCATGGGCTTAGTGTGCTTTGTAACATATGATCATATAGCATGCGAATCAGAGGTATGCTTGGCTGTGACTAATGTCACCATGTAGCCTAGGAGGGGTGTCTAAGGCACTGCATCTCAGTGCAAGAGACGTCACTACAGACACCCTGGTTCGAATTCAGGCTGTATCACAACAGGCCGTGATTGGGAGTCCCATAGGGCGGCGCACAATTGGCCCAGCGTCGTCCGGGTTTGGGCGGTGTAGGCCGTCGTTGTAAATAAGAATTTGTTCTTAACTGACTTACCGAGTTAAATAAAAAAATGCATTTAAAAAAAAATTACGTTTTTTTGTGATACACGACTATAGTGGGTTGAGTCACTGATGTGATCTTCCTGTCCGGTTGTACGCCCCCTCAGGCTCGTGTAGTGGAGGAGATCTTTGTGGGCTATACTCAGCCTTGTCTCAGGGTAGTAAGTGGGATCTCCCTCTGATGGTGTTGGGGCTGTGCTTTGGTTGGTCCTGTCCGGGGGTATCGTTGGACAGGGCCACAGTGTCCCCCGACCTTCCCAGGCTCAGTCTCCAGTATCTATTCTAAAATAGTCTGTGCCGGGGAGCGTAGGCGAGTCCTATCTGATCTAATAAATCTGTGCTCCTGATCCAGTTTCTGCTGTTCTGCCTGGAGCTATGGAAGCCTGACCTGTTCGGCGGTCTTTGTCTCGGTCCTGCTGTTTCCACACTGTCTCGACCTCTGAACGCTCAGCTATGAAAAGCCAACTGACATTTACTCCTGAGGCGTGGACCTTTTGCACCCTCTATATGCACTGTGATTATTGTTTGACCCTGTCGGTCATCTATGAACATCCTGAAGAATGATCTGGGCATAATGGCCATGTACTGTTAAAATCTCCACCGGGCACAGCCAGAAGAAGAGGACTGGCCACCTTTCACAGCCTGGTTCCTCTCTAGATTTCTTCCTAGGTTCCTGCCTTTCTAGTGAGTTTTTTCCTAGCCACCGTGCTTCTACACCTGCATTGCTTGCTCTTTAGGGTTTTAGGCTGGGTTTCTGTATAAGCACTTTGTGACATCGGCTGATGTAAAAATGACTTTATAAATACATGTGATTGGTTGAAAGCCTACAGTAGAGTGAAAGAGGATGGGAGGGACTAGCTAAATGAGGTAAACAGTCCCTTCCAAAGACCAGGCAATCAGTGGACCTTTCAAATGCAGTTTAATCGTCAGGAATAAACAGCATATGAAACAGAAATAGGCTATAGGCTATAACTTCCTGTGGTCACTACTGGAATATACTCCTTCAGTCCTTACACCACAAATTGTAAAGGGCAATGGGTCTAAATGCACATTACCATACGAGGTCACAGTGACAGAACTCAATGTGTAACACATTTAGCTAATGAATCCTGGCAGACAAAGTTCAGTTGTTACGACTGCAGAGACCAAAGTACAGAAAGTATCACCTAATCGAATAAGATATTTTCAAGAGCTTCCTGATAGATAATTCAACCGACTCTTACATCAATGAACAAACTAACAGATGGATACGCAGAACTATAACAAATTGATTCAATATTTGATCCTAAACATTTTGGCTGGTACGAGCGAGGCTACATTTATCCTGTCTAACCTCTGCAATGCCCTTGTGATAATTGTCTCAATATCTGATCTGAAGAGAGAAATACATCCTGCCGGCCTAGTGCAAGAACACAGCTGACATCATGCTTTCTCTCTATATACGGATTGGCTCAAAAACTGTAAATAAATAAATCAATTTAAAAAGACAAAAAAAAAATGTCCCTAATCAACTCGTACAGTAGACTAGATGGGTTATGCCGTGTGAGATCTAGCAGACACAAGTAGAGAATGTTATGTTGGTTAGTCACGGATCAAACTTGTTATCACTCCCTCTCTCTGTGTTTGTTGATGTGGGCAGCGCCTGATTGATAAAACAGTGATACACACTCACGTAGTTAACGTTATCCCCAGAGCGATATTTTCCCAACATAATCACAAATATTGTGTGGCCTACACACACACACACACACACACACACACACACACACACACACACACACACACACACACACACACACACACACACACACACACACACACACACAAATTCAATGCTTTGATTCCAGACGGCAGTATGTTTTGAAACACTTGACACTGACAGCTACCTGAACGGTTCGCTTAGCAATAAACTTGTCAATGTGTAGACTGTGATATTAAGCAACACAGCCTAGCTATCCACACAGCTCTGCATCGAACATGCCCACCGCATGAGAAAGCAAGTTCCACGGTCTTGGCATGACACTCTCTCTCGTTTCGTTGACTAGACAACCCATCTCTAGCGGTTACCGTGGTTAGCTTACCTCTTTTAATGGCCTCGTCATACGAAAGGAAACCTATCCTTGACTCCTTGGCACCCATGTTGCCCTCATTTCACTAAGATGTGAGAAAATAAAATGTGGAGTGTATGAACGGCGCCTGTTGCCGTTGTCCGTTTCTTGCGAAATCCGTTACCAGCGATGTGTCTTGCTGTGTTTTCAACGAGCGACGCCTCTAGTCGCCTCTCGTCGCGTCGCCTCCCTCGTCGCCTCCGCCTCCATGCTGGCTACGGTCACATGATCGGGATTCCTCGGGTCACTTGATTGGTTGACATGAAATGGTTGCGCAGATATGTCTTTTTACAGTCTATGCGCATGAGATAAACAATCAAATACAGCCAGCTTTCAGATGCTGTTACTATTATGTAGCGCTTTACCCCAATGTAACATTTTTTTTTTGCAACGCTATATTGACAAATGGTTTCACACAATAATACAGTTTTGGGTCTGTCTTGTCCTACTTTAACCTACAATGTTACCATTTTGTAAAACTGTCAAAGCTGTCCTTGTCTTTGGCTCCCCCTTGTGGATATAGTTGAAAATGTTTCATCATAAAGTTGGCAGAATATGCATTGCATAAAGTAACGCTTGTCTAGACTACTAAAAAGTGAAAGTTATTTGTTTAACTATTGGTCTAATAATACTGTACCACGTTGCATTTGATAAACTCGTTATTTTTGCTATTAGAATTAATAACTTCTCTAGTATGTGCTGTATGCATGCTTGTATGTGTAATTAAACATGATTATCTACAATATCTAATCACTTGCATAGATCAGCAATACTCAAGAATGTTGACACCAAAACAAGATTAACAAACATATATTTTTTTAAAGTATACCTATCTGAGGCCTATACTACGAATGTAGTTCGAAGAGTTAGCAAAGGTAACTTTGGTCAACTCTTGAGTTCAACAACGGGATAACCGGTAGTACGAAAGTGGTTTGCCTTTAATTTGTCAAATGAATTTCTATAGCAACGAATCATTCAGATCTAACCTGCTCCTAGGCAGGCTAACTACATTTATCCGGAATAAAGTGTCCAAACCGCGTGTTGAGGACACATTAAATCAGATTCTCTCTCGCAAAGACTGCATCATCATCCACTTCGTTTGATAAAATATTTTATTAATCAAACGTGCTTGTGTGTTGAATTAGCTATCACATTGCACATTTAGTAATGAAAAAATGCATTTGAAACTTCAAGCACAGCAAAACTCTTGTATGTCTTAATACAATTATTGTATCCATAGGAGTGGGGAAATAGGTGGTCTTGCATTGATAACTACACCGAAGCAATCACATGAAGACATCACTTTTAAAAGTCTACATCACATAATAGTCTGATGAATTTGCAAGACAATTTGGCTTTCATTTTGATTTCGGGAAATGAAAATGTGGCACAGTTTTTTCCCATGGATTCATGTTTAAGCATTGCCTCAATGAAGAGTTCTGCGTTCGACTAGCCGCGTGTAATATGCACACGCAGTTACAACCCTGCTAGATTTAGCGGCAGATGGACAAGCAACCCACTGCAGTAGTACAGATGAAGCCTGAGCTGGAATGTGAAGATAACTGAAGCTGGCTAGCTTTAGAAAACCCTGACTAGATCTATCTTGCTTTGTAGTATATCTCTCTGGTGGTATATCTAACTATTTCCAATCAGTGGAGGCTGCTGAGGGGAGGAAGCTCATAATAATGGCTGCAAAGACATCAAACACATGGAAACCATTCCACTCACTCCTCTCCAGACATTACCAAAAGCCGGTCCTCCTCAATTTAGCTGCCACCAAACCTCCCTTGTTTCCAATACATGGAAAATTACACTGTTGTCACTTGACTTCTGACTCTGTAACTGGATCCTGGACCTCCTGACGGGCTGCCCCCAAGTAGTGAGGGTAGACAACAACATACTCGCTATGATGACCCTCAACACTGGGCCCCCCTCAGGGGTGAATGCTTAGTCCCCTCCTGTTCACCCACGACTGCTTAGCCGTGCATGACTCCAAGACCATCATTAAGTTTACCGAAGACACAACGATGATGAGACAGCCTATAAGGGAGGAGGTCAGAGACCTGGCAATGGGGTGCCAGGACAACAACCTCTCCCTCAACATCAGCAAGACAAAGAAGGATTACAGAACTACAGGAAATGGAGGGCCAAGCATGTCCTTATCCACATTGACGTAATTGTAGTGGAGCTGGTCGAGAGCTTCAAGTTCCTTGGGTGTCCAAATCACTAAGACATTTTCACAGTCGCGAAGAGGGCTGAAAAGATTTGGCATGGGCCCTCAGATCCTCAAAAGGTTCTACAGCTGCACCATCGAGAGCATCTTGACTGGCTGCATCACCGCTTGGTATGCAACTGCTTGGCATCCGACTGCAAGTTGCTACAGAAGGTAGTGCTTACGGCCCAGTACATCACTGGGGCCGAGCTCCCTGCCATCCAAGAACTCTATACCAGGCGGTGTCAGAGGAAGGCCCTAAAAATTGTCAAAGACCCCAGCCACCCAAGTCATAGACTGTTCTCTCTGCTACTGCACGGCAAGTGGTACTGATTCACCAAGTTTGGAACCAACAGGACCCTGAACAGCTTCTACCCCCAAGTTAAAAGACTGCTAAATCAAATCAAATGTTATTTGTCATATGCTTTGTGAACAACAGGTGTAGACTCAAAAATACATGTATTTATAAAGCCCTTTTTACATCAGCCAATGTCACAGAGTGCTGTACAGAAACCCAGCCTAAAACCCCAAACAGCAAGCAATGCAGGTGTAGAAGACCTTCCCAACAATGTTGAGAGAGAAATATTAACACAAGGAATAAATACAGAATGTGTAACGATAACTTGGTCTGTATACACGGGTACCAGTACTGAGTCCATGTGCAGAGGTACAAGGTAATTGAGGTAGATATGTAAATATAGGTAGGGATAGTTGAGGTAGATATGTAAATATAGGTAGGGATAGTTGAGGTAGATATGTAAATATAGGTAGGGATAGTTGAGGTAGATATGTAAATATAGGTAGGGATAGTTGAGGTAGATATGTACATATAGGTAGGGATAGTTGAGGTAGATATGTAAATATAGGTAGGGATAGTTGAGGTAGATATGTAAATATAGGAAGGGATGAAGTGACTAGGCAGTTATAAACAGTTACAGTTGCTTATGTGACGAGTCAATAAATAGTTAACCAATAGCTACCCGGACTATCTGCATTGACCCTTTTCACACTTCCTCTTTTGACTCATTGCATACGCTGCTGTTTATTATCTATCCTGCTGCCTAGTCACTTCATCCCTACCTATATTTACATATCTACCTCAACTATCCCTACCTACAGTGCCTTGTGAAAGTATTCGGCCCCCTTGAACTTTGCAACCTTTTGCCACATTTCAGGCTTCAAACATAAAGATATAAAACTGTATTTTTTTGTGAAGAATCAACAACAAGTGGGACACAATCATGAAGTGGAACGACATTTATTGGATATTTCAAACTTTTTTAACAAATCAAAAACTGAAAAATTGGGCGTGCAAAATTATTCAGCCCCTTTACTTTCAGTGCAGCAAACTCTCTCCAGAAGTTCAGTGAGGATCTCTGAATGATCCAATGTTGACCTAAATGACTAATGATGATAAATGTCGTTCCACTTCATGATTGTGTCCCACTTGTTGTTGATTCTTCACAAAAAAATACAGTTTTATATCTTTATGTTTGAAGCCTGAAATGTGGCAAAAGGTCGCAAAGTTCAAGGGGGCCGAATACTTTCGCAAGGCACTGTATATGTACAGTTTAAGTCAGAAGTTTATGTACACCTTAGCCAAATACATTTAAACTCAGTTTTTCACAATTCCTGACATTCAATCCGAGTAAAAATGTCCTGTCTTAGGTCAGTTAGGATCACCACTTTATTTTATGAAGGTGAAATGTCAGAATAATAGTAGACAGAATGATTTATTTCAGCTTTTTATTTCTTTCATCACATTCCCAGTGGTTCAGAAGTTTACATACACTCAATTTGTATTTGGTAGCATTGGCTTTAAATGGTTTAACTTGGGTCAAACGTTTCGGGTAGCCTTCCACAAGCTTCCCACAATAAGTTGGGTGAATTTTGGACCATTCGTCCTGACAGAGCTGATGTAACTGAGTCAGGTTTGTAGGCCTCCTTGCTCGCACACACTTTTCATATTTTATATAGGACTGAGGTCAGAGCTTTGTGATGGCCACTACAATACCTTGACTTTGTTGTCCTTAAGACATTTTGCCACATCATTGGAAGTATGCTTGGGGTCATTGTCCATTTGGAAGACCCATTTGCGACCAAGCTTTAACTTCCTGACTGATGTCTTGAGATGTTGCTTCAATATATCCACACAATTTTCTCTTCCTCATGATGCCTTCTATTTTGTGAAGTGCACCAGTCCCTCCTGCAGCAAAGCACCCCCACAACATGATGCTGCCACCCCAGTGCTTCACGGTTGGGATGGTGTTCTGTGGCTTACAAGCCTCCCCCTTTTTCCTCCAAACATGACGATGGTAATTATGGCCAAACAGTTCTATTTTTGTTTCATGAGACCAGAGGACATTTCTCCAAAAAGTATGATCTTTGTTCATTTTTATGGCGGTTTGGAGCAGTGACTTCTTCCTTGCTGAGCTGCCTTTCAGGTTATGTCGATATAGGACTCGTTTTACTGTGGATAGATACTTATGTACCTGTTTCCTCCAGCATCTTCACAAGGTCCTTTGCTGTTGTTCTGGGATTGATTTGCACTTTTCACACCAAAGTACGTTCATCTCTAGGAGACAGAACGCGTCTCCTTCCTGTGCGGTATGACGGCTGCGTGGTCCCATGGTGTTTATACTTGCATACTATTGCTTGTACAGATGAACGTGGTACCTTCAGGATGAACCAGACTTGGTACCTCCCAAGGACGAACCAGACTTGTGAAGGTCTACAATATTTTTTCTGAGGTCTTGGCTGATTTCTTTTGATTTTCCCATGATGTCAAGCAAAGAGGCACTGAGTTTGAAGGTATGCCTTGAAATACATCCAAAGGTACACCTCCAATTGACTCAAATTATGTCAATTAGCCAATCAGAAGCTTCTAAAGCCATGGCATAATTTTCTGGATGTTTTCCAAGCTGTTTAAAGGCAGTCAACTTAGTGTATGTAAACTTCTGACCCCCTGGAATTTTGATACAGTGAATTATAAGTGAAATAATCTGTCTGTAAACAATTGTTGGAAAAATTACTAGATGTCCTAACCGACTTGCCAAAACTATAGTTTGTTAACAAGAAATTTGTGGAGTAGTTGAAAAACTAGTTTTAATGACTCCAACCTAAGTGTATGTAAACTTCCGACTTCAACTGTACATATCCCTACCTATATTTACATATCTACCTCAACTATCCCTACCTATATTTACATATCTACCTCAACTATCCCTGCCTATATGTACATATCTACCTTAACTACCTCGTACCCCTGCACATGGATTCAAGATGTCAGTATATGTGTCATGTCATATTTATGACCATATTATGACCATTAAGTACAGTTCAAAGGTTTTATCGTTTTGTGAACTACGATTGTCCCGGCCTTGTTCAGAGATGTAGCCTTGGCCTAGATTTGTAATCTCCAGACATCCTCTCTGAAACATTCTCTAATCTCACAGGTGTGGTTCATTCCAATGTTTTCAGTTTCCACTGTTCTATCAGAGTCCTCTTCCTCCCTTTCATCAGAGTCCTCTTCCTCCCTTTCATCAGAAGCCTCTTCCTCCCTTTCATCAGAGTCCTCTTTCTCCCTTTCATCAGAGTCCTCTTCCTCCCTTTCATCAGAGTCCTCTTCCTCCCTTTCATCAGAGTCCTCTTCCTCCCTTTCATCAGTCCTCCCCCTCCGTTTGTCGGAGTCCTCTTCCTCCCTTTCATCAGAGTCCTCTTCCTCCCTTTCATTAGAGTCCTCCCCCTCCGTTTGTCAGAGTCCTCTTCCTCCCTTTCATCAGAGTCCTCTTTCTCCCTTTCATCAGAGTCCTCTTCCTCCCTTTCATCAGAGTCCTCTTCCTCCCTTTCATCAGAGTCCTCTTCCTCCCTTTCATCAGTCCTCCCCCTCCGTTTGTCGGAGTCCTCTTCCTCCCTTTCATCAGAGTCCTCTTCCTCCCTTTCATTAGAGTCCTCCCCCTCCGTTTGTCAGAGTCCTCTTCCTCCCTTTCATCAGAGTCCTCTTTCTCCCTTTCATCAGAGTCCTCTTTCTCCCTTTCATCAGAGTCCTCTTCCTCCCTTTCATTAGAGTCCTCTTCCTCCCTTTCATCAGAGTCCTCTTCCTCCCTTTCATCAGAGTCCTCTTCCTCCCTTTCATCAGTCCTCCCCCTCCGTTTGTCGGAGTCCTCTTCCTCCCTTTCATCAGAGTCCTCTTCCTCCCTTTCATTAGAGTCCTCCCCCTCCGTTTGTCAGAGTCCTCTTCCTCCCTTTCATCAGAGTCCTCTTTCTCCCTTTCATCAGAGTCCTCTTTCTCCCTTTCATCAGAGTCCTCTTCCTCCCTTTCATTAGAGTCCTCTTCCTCCCTTTCATTAGAGTCCTCTTCCTCCCTTTGTCAAAGTCCTCCTCATCTCTTTCATCCGAGTTCACCTTCTCCCTTTTCATTTAGCTCTGTTGATGTCCCTTTTCCTCTCTTTCCATCTCTCCCTGGACTATTGGTCCTCTTCCTCCTCTCCTTCACTCTCTTCCGCCACTGGACCACAGTCTTCCTCCTCTCTTTCCTTCACTGGACCATCCATCTCTATTTCAGCCCCTTCCTAATATTCCTCCTCTCTTCCGTTGGTTTAGCAGTAGGAGGGGGTCGGAGGTAACAATAGGAGGGTGTCGGAGGCAGCAGTAGGAGGGGGTCGGAGGTAGCAATACGAGGGTGTTGGAGGCAGCAGGAACCACCTGTTGCAGTATTGATGGTGGTATAAAGCCATGGTGTCTTCCTGGACAACTCATCATACAACGCTTCATATGAAAAATACTTCATTTTCTCCAACGAGGTACTACTCAAGATGCAAGGTGCAAAAAACAGGAATGCATATGATTTGGCCTCAGCTTGCATTTTCTTTACAATCTGCTTTCTGATTTCTTGGGATACGGTGTCAAGGCTAACTTTGCAAAGGTGGCCACGTTGCTCATTGCCAAGTTATTAATCATTCCCGGGAAATTCTCGAACAATTACCTTCCACTTCTGCTTCCACTCCTTGTTTGTCAGGGAAAGCAACTTTTGGTTTTGAATGATTCAATTGTGGGTCGTATGTAATGACAACCTGCAAAATAATATGGAGCAGTCATTAGACCTATATTATGAAAATGCACGTTTAAATACAAGTATTTTACTACAGTGAGTGTGGGGGCTAGGTGTTGCACACACACGTTCTGGACAGTGCAACAGTGCATTCATGCATAGATCAGAAACATTACAAACATATACCACCACCATGCATACAGGTTTCTGATAGAAATGCAATGGTAATCGATGGCTGTATAAGCTGTTGGTTAATATAGCAAGAGTCAATGTCTCAGAAATTAGACAGCGTTCTAGCTATACAATTATAGAGGTAACGTTATAGTGTTATAGCTACCTCAACCATAATGTTCATAATGTTGTTCTCAGGGGGACTTGCAACTCTTCTTGACACCACTACCTCTACCTGGTGGGCTGCTTCCCTGTTGACGCTTTTTTGTCAGGGACCTCATTCAAGTCATTACCGTTAGAACACCCAGTCTTGGTAGCATTTCTCCGTAGCTGTACATACTGTATACCACATACTTAATGAGTATATAGTGTTAGTTCATTTGAGTATACTGTAAACAAACAGTATTGTTTCAGTTGAGCGTACTAGAGCTTTGCCTGTCTACCGGAAGTTGATGCTGTTGCTATGCAACCTCTTGCTATCTTGTTAGCATAGCATTTCGCATCTTCGTAAATTAAATCTTGAGTCCCAGAGTTCCCTCTTGAAGTTCGTAAATTCATACCTTTGTCAGATTGTCCGTTTGTAAATTCAGAGTGTTTTGCTCTCAGAGCATTCAGTGTGCACACACTAGGCGCTCTGGCCGAGGAGTAGGGTTGATCCGTAGGTTCAACAGCAGCCATGCACCCAAGCTAACTGGCTACTTCCAGACACAAATGAGAGAACACCTCACTCTGACCATTTTGCTCTCCCTAGCAGAGCTGGTTAGGCTGTTTTCATGTTATCCAGAGCATTGGTGACTGACTGTAACTGTGCTGCTAGCAACAATTGAATTTCTCTTTTTTTTTTGCCAACGTTTACTGACACTGGCCATAATCAACGGGTGTTGTCCAGCCCAGCATTTGTAAATTCATCAATTATTCTGCGTGAGTGCTCTGAAATCGGAGTAGATGGACAGAATCAACTATGTCCGTTAAAACGCACGACTATACCACTTAGCTAAGAATGATGTCAATAAGTCAACAAGGCAAGAAAATAGCCTTGCCGAAATCTCCCCCTTCCAATTTCCTTGGTTTTGTGGCTAGTCAAATACTTTCTATAGAACAAACTTCACGTAGGCAACCCGAAATGAATAATTCATGTATGTGTGTTATATTAAACACAGAGGATGGAGTAAAATGTAGGCAAGCAAATAAACATTTCAGAATTTTGGCATTTTTTTTTATTTATGGACTAATACACTTCAAACAAATAACTAACCCGAAAACTGCAGACATTACTACTGCTTCCCCCGCGATCAAATCGACATAAATTGAATGAAACGCAGCCTAACATGATCAGAAATCTCAACTAGTAAGCGAGTCACAGCAATGAAGCATTGAGTGTCGCGCTAAAATTACGTGTCCTTTAACGCTATAGCGCCTGGTTCAATTCTATTTATCTACCTCCCTAGGCTTGAAGTAATTCCTGGTCGAGGAAGGAAGGTTCCTCCAATGTTTTAAATGTTTTAAACAGAGCCTCCATATTCAGTACCGCCCCTCAGCTAGATCAACCAAGCAAAAGGGCCAATAGAATCGAACCATCCAACGTGCGCTGCCACGACACTAGCCCATCCCCCTTTTCTTTCAACGTCGTGAAATTCGCATGCGTTCTCGATAACATCTAAATTAAAGCTTAGAGATAGCTGTTTATATTTTTGGTGTATCTTTCCTTTGATTCAATATGGGTATTCTTCGTATATTAGAAATTATATTTGTCTTTTATTTTGCTTCTCACATTCCTATTACATTATTCATTGATCTTCAAGCGTTGCTTCCTGCGCAGATGTATCCTCAACAGGTAACGTTAACGACGTTAAGTTTGACATGTTTAATTGACTCGTGTGTAGTAGTAGTAGGTCCTTGAAGGAAAGGTTGTAGTGGGTGACGGTGACTGCGTCATATCACTATATTTATTTTGGAGTGGGATGTTGGAAATCACTTGTAACAACCAATGTGTCTATAGTGATACAACATTGAGTGTTTATAAAATATATATATATTTTACAGCTGAAAGATGTTTTGAGATGGTATGGGGCTGAGTTCAGAGACCCCATGATGCTGGATCCCCCCACCTGGTTCAAGTCCTTCATCTTCTGCGAAGCCCTGGTTCAAACACCCTTCTTCCCCATAGCTGCATACGCCTTCCTGAAAGGTCAGATAACAATGGGATTCGTCCCAAATGGCACCATTTCCCCTTTAGTTCAGTACGTTGGACGAAAGAGGGCAAAACTTGCGCACTACATAGGGAATAGGATGCCATTTGGGACGACTCATAATGTCTAGCAAATTAATGTAAAAAAATAAAATAATCTGTGGTATTTGGAATTACAACATAAGCCCATGTTGCAAAATACCTATTGATTTGGCACGTATTAGATAGTAATTTAGTTGTGTAACTCAAGTGTGACCTCTAGCGGATGCCCATTCCTTAACACCCCTCTATCAGTATGTGTATCCCAAATGGCACCCTCTGTCCCACTACTTTTGACCAGGGCCCTGATTCTAAAAGTAGTGCACTATATAGGGAATAGGACACAGATGTTGTCATAAAAAATTTAAATCAGACATGACGACAAGGCAGGTAAGTCTGTCATAACACTGGAGGGAATCAACCTAATTCTGTTCCATCAACCATCCTCTCTTCCAGGAGGCTGCAAGTGGATCAGGACTCCGGCCATTGTGTATTCCACCCACGTAGTCACCACCCTGGTCCCCATCCTAGCCCACATCCTCTACTACCCCTTCCCCACAGAGCCCCACCCTGGCCCCCAGACCCAGAAGGAGCGTTACACCCTGGCAGCCATCTACGCTCCGTACCTCCTGATTCCTCTGATGCTGCTGTTCACAATGCTCTTCAGCTCAGCTTACAACACCAACAGTCAGGGAGGGAAGGGCTCAGCGAAGGCCAAGAAGATCAAATAAAAGACACTCATTTCTAGCCTGAGTGCTAGTCTGTTTGTGCTATTGTCCAACTCCATTGCTGTCCTTGTTTTTTTTCCCTCTTTTTTCCCCCCTCTTCTCCTCAAGTGATGAATTGTCAATTGGTACATTTCAAGTCAATAAAACATCATAGGTAGGTTTAAACATTCTTAACAATTCATATTGTTTTGATCATCACAGATTAGCAATAGTCAAGAATATTGGACACCCAAGAGAATCAAAATGTGCAAATCCTTTTTTGATTTCAAGTATATCTCATCTTTTGATGAAGTTGGTCCACTAAGTTGGTTTACAAATTTTTGCCATGAATGCAGAGGATGATATTTACTGTAAACATAAAATCATGTACATTTGAAATGTACTTTAAAAAAAATTGTTTTGTATACACTGGCCTGAAACTCCAATAAGCCACCTGAGGGTAAATGTGTTGGTGTAGTACCACAGACAAAGGTGAAATGATAAAACCGTGAAGATATTCGTACCTTAGATGTAAAACAGAATTAAGATACAAATGGGGAGGGGGGGCAACACAGCAAAAAATATAATTGTTTTCAAAATCATGACATTTACAGTAACATGCACATACTGTTACTTTGTTTTTCCACTTGTAGAAAAAGGTAATAAAACTAATCTATACAGAGTAATTATTCAGTATTAAATAGTATAAATAAATTCCTTCATATATAAATACCTTTCTTCCCCATTTGGTTAACTTACATACTGTAGTGTTGTGAAAGTTGTGACATCTATAGAGCCTCAGATTTTGAATTATATTCAAGCATTCCAACACATAAATGGTAAAAATAGGGAGATTGTCACAGACACCTGCTAGTGAGGGACATTTGATGGGGTTATACAGTTTCTTCTAACTTTGCATGTAGTCTGTCTGTTGGTGTCTGGGCCAAACCTGTGTTTTAGTTGGAACAGTTTTGGATTGCTTGTGAAGTGTAAGAGAGGTTATTGTGTTCAGATGAGCGATTCCCATTAACCCACAGTGTAGTGGTTATCACCCATAGAAAAACAATCCAGGCACCCTGGAAACATGGTCACTAACACACACACACTTCGGGCCTTATTTCTGCAGAATGAACTGTTCGATAAACTCATTCTGCTCAGCCTCCACTTTGGAGAGAGCTTCGTACTCAATGCGATACCTGGAATAGATTACAAACAAACAAACTTAATTAAACCCCAGTAATTAACTGACTGACTGACTTTAAGGTCAACCACTGAGAATGACACTAACTAAATAGATTTCCACATCGTTATTGATTTCACAAAGAGACTTGACCTCAGTCATACATTTCTTGCCTAATACATTTTACCAATCACGTTTGTTTCTGCCCTCGAGGCACATTTTACCAACCAGCTGTCCTCAATACAAGATTATTATTATTTTTAAACTAGTCAGCCTGGGTGCCAGTCTGTTTCTGGTCTCTTTAATATAGCCTGGGTGCCAGTCTGTTTCTGGTCTCTTTAATATAGCCTGGGTGCCAGTCTGTTTCTGGTCTCTTTAATATAGCCTGGGTGCCAGTCTGTTTCTGGTCTCTTTAATATAGCCTGGGTGCCAGTCTGTTTCTGGTCTCTTTAATATAGCCTGGGTGCCATTCTGTTTCTGGTCTCTTTAATATAGCCTGGGTGCCAGTCTGTTTCTGGTCTCTTTAATATAGCCTGGGTGCCAGTCTGTTTCTGCACTCTTGCCAACTCCTTATGAAATTGTCCTCCCAAACATGTTTGGCTTGACAATGGATTGGGCAAAAGCACAAACCGATCTGGGACCAGGCTAGCGAGCTCCGATCTGGGACCAGGCTAGCGAGCTCCGATCTGGGACCAGGCTAGCGAGCTCCGATCTGGGACCAGGCTACAAGTCTTCTTACCTCTCCAGCTGCATCTTCTTCTCTGCTATCAGGGCCTGGAGCTGCTGTTGCTGGGCTTCCCTCTGCTTGGCCACAGACTTCAACAGGTTCCTGGCTCCAATAGCCTGGGAGAAGGAGGGCAGGGCAGCAGCATGTCATTCACCCAGATAAGAAGCCCTCAGTCATTCCCACAGAAAAGTGCAGCAAGTGTACTCAGTGGCCTAGCTAGCTAGCAGTCAAAGTACACCGTTTTGTTTTCAACCTGAAATTGCTTGCAGATTGTAGAGCCAGCGGTCACGCTGATCTGACTGACACGTTAAAAACAATTGACTTTGAATGAGTGAACAAAAAGTATGGCGACGTCGGTGTGTGTCTGAGCCCTGTCAAGATGGACTCACAACCCCTTACCTTCATCTTTTCTGTCTCTGCCTCTTTTGCCAATTCATCCACCAGCTCAATGAGACCACCCACTATCTTCTGAAACTGGCCGATTTCTATGTATTGAATGAATGCACGAAAGTCAGTAAAACACTATTTGGTAAATTAGGTGTCAACAACATTTGAAGAACACGGTTTTAATTACATTAAGAACGTGTGAGAGTGTACATCTCCACAGTATGAAACTTAATACCAATGGTACATTCCAAATGGCACACTATTCCCTATATAGTGCTATATGGTGCCATTTGGGACACAGAACAGAAGCTAAATGGAATGCTCTTACTGTCAACAAAGTCGTCACATTCCTCCTTGAGCTCCCTGGTCTTCTGGTCCACCTCTGGTTCCAGCACCCGTAGCTTGTTGAGCTCATCAAAATGAAGACCAGCTTCACCCAACGAGTCTTTCGCCATGGCCACAAGGCCTGTCTCCAAGAGCTGGGTTATAGATGGGGGGGGGGGGGGGGGGGGGGTTCAAAAACAAAGCATTAATACCATGAGATGCCCTGGATATATACAGTTGCTTTAAAATATATATTATTTAACCTTTATTTGATCCATTATCTCAACATTCTAAAGTGGCTTCCTTTCCTCATTTGCATTTGATCTAAAAAGGGAGGAATAGGTGAAAGACAACTGGTGGGCTTGTATTATTTTAGTCATGTCTGTCACATTAGTATAGCAACGGGCATTCCCCACCTACCCGAGGGTCTGTCTTTTTCAGCCATCTATTCCCTGTGTTAGGAGTGCTAAAATCCACTTGAATCTCGCTGTATCAATTGCTTTCATTTTACCCCCTGCGGCTCTTTATTAACACGCTTGCTTGTGCCTGTCGTTCCCCCCCCCCCCCCCTCCCCGTTAACATTGCGACCGCGGAAATGTTTCCAATGACCTGTCAAACACACCCTGGGAATGGGTGAAATGGGCTCCATGGAATATATTGTCTTTCCGTTGATTCTATAAGAACGCTAACATGCTAACCACACCGCTCGCGTTACGCCCTCATTGGCTTTTAGGAGCATATACCCACGTGGGTGACTGAAAGATGAACTGGAGGTTTACACTCCTGTCCAGTTGGTGGTGGTAATGCACCTTAAAGTTGTTTGCCAACTGCCATATAAAATCCAAAGAAGAAGAAGCCTGAAGGAGGAGAGATTACCAGAAAAAAAAATAACTTGGTTTACCCTTTTATCAGTGGATTAATTGTCGGAGTAGAGGACCTTCTGCACTTCAGGTAAAATAACAACCCAATGTTTATATCCCAGGATAAATTAGCTAGCAACAGCAAGCTAGCTAGCTAAATTGGCATGTATGTTAGTTTTGATATTTCCACCTGCGTGTCCTGATTGCGTCTGGTGTGGATGGACAAAAATCAACGTGCAGACGCACACACGCCCGGTCTAGACAGCATGTACCATACCAGTAAAAAAAGTGGACAAATCAAAATATATTTTAGATTCTTTAAAAGCCACCCTTTGCCTTGATGACAGCTTTGCACACTCTTGACATTCTCTCAACCAGCTTCACCTGGAATGCTTTTCCAACAGTCTTGATGGAGTTCCCACATATGCTGAGCACTTGTTGGCTCCTTTTCCCTCACTCTGCGGTCCAATTCATCCCAAACATCAATTGGGTTGAGGTCGGGTGATTGTGGAAGCCAGGTCATCTGATGTAGCGTTGACTCCCCATCTTGGTCAAATAGCCCTTACACAGCCTGAAGGTGTGTTGGGTCATTGTCCTGTTGAAAAACAAATGATAGTCCCACTAAGCGCAAACCAGATGGGATGGCGTACCACTGCAGAATGCTGTGGTAGCCATGCTGGTTAAGTGTGCCTTGAATTCTAAATAAATCACTGACGGCGTCACCAGCAAAGCTCCCCCACAACATCACACCTCCTCCATGCTTCACAGTGGGAACCACACATGCAGAGATCATCCATTAACCTACTCTGCATCTCACAAAGACACAGCAGTTGGAAGCAAAAATCTCAAATTAGGAATCGAACAGATTTCTACTGGGCTGATGTTGTAGCAATTCGACCATGAAGGCATGACTGATTCACAGTCTCCTCTGAACAGTTGAATTTGAGATGTTTCTGTTACTTGAACTCTGAAGCATTTGTTTGGGCTGCACTTTCTGAGGCTGGTACCTATAAAGAACATATCCTCTGCAGCAGAGGTAACTTCCTTTCCTGTGGTGGTCCTCATGAGAGCCAGTTTCATCATAGCGCTTGATGGAACTTTCAAAGTTCTTGACATTTTTCAGATTGCATGACCTTCATGTCTTAAAGTAATGATGGACTGTCGTTTCTCTTTGCTTATTTGAGCTGTTCTTGCCATAATATGAACTTGGTCTTTTACCAAATAGGGCTATCTTCTGTATATCACCCCTACCTTGTCACAACAACTGATTGGTTGTCTTCTGTATACCACCCCTACCATGTCACAACACAACTGATTGGCTCAAACGCATTAAGAAGGAAAGAAATTCCACAAATTAACTTTTAACAAGCCACACCTGTTAATTGAAAAAGATCAAGGACAACAACCACCCAAGCCACTGCCTGTTCACATCCAGAAGGCGAGGTCAGTACAGGTGCAACAAAGCTGGGACTGAGAGACTGAAAAACAACTTCTATCTTAAGGCCATTAGACTGTTAAATAGCCATCACTAGCACAGAGAGGATGCTGCCTATATACACAGACTTGAAATCATTGGCCACTTTAATAATGTTTACATATCTTGCATTACTAATCTCTTATGTATATACTGTATGCTATACTATCTACTGTCTCTTAGTCTATGTCGCTCTGACATTGTTCATCCTTATATTTATATATTCTTAATTCCATTCCTTTACTTAGATTTGTGGGTATATGTTGTGAAATTGTTAGATATTACTTTTTAGATAGTGCTGCACTGACGGAACTAGAAGCACAAGCATTTCACTACACCCGCAATAACATCTGCTAAACACATGTATGTGCCCAATAACATTTTATTTGAAATGCATTCCAGGTGACTACCTCATGAAGCTGGTTGAGAGAATGTGTGCAAAGTTGTCATCAAGGCAAAGGGTGGCTACTTTGAAGAATCTCAAATATAAAATATTTTGATTTGTTTAACACTTTAGTTATTACATGATTCCATGTGTGTTACTTCATGGTTTTGATGTCTTCACTATTATACTACAATGTAGAATGTAGTAAAAATAAACATTGGAATGAGTAGATGTCCAAACTTTTGACTGGTACTGTAAGTGTCGAGACGGTGCGTTAAATCACAAAAAACATTAAACATTCATGGTAATTTAGCAAGCTACTTTGCTGTTGCTAGCTACATTTGTCCCGGGATATAAACACCCTTGCAGCGCATCAAGATTTTAGCGCCTGGCTATGCAGACGCTTATTGATGTGCACGAGCAGTTTGGATGCAATGAAAGAATAATGTATGTGAACATTTATTTATTTTGCAACACTCGCACATAAAAAGCAAGCGGTGTGGGCTCCCGAGTGGCTCTGAGGCACTGCATCTCAGAGGCGTCACTACAGACCCTGGTTTGTTTCCAGGCTGGCCGTGATTGGCAGTCCCATAGGGTGGCGCATAATTAGCCCAGCGTCCTCCGGGTTAGGTTTTGGCTGGGGTAGGCTGTCATTGTAAATAATAATTTGTTCTAAACTAGACTTGTCTAGTTAAATCAAGATTATGCGTGAGAACTTTGTCAGGTGACCCAAGAGCTTCCAAATATGGAGTTGCAGGTTTTCCTTATCTGTCATGTTTGTGCATAACTCTCCTATGGGCAAATTTTTATGGCAGTCATTTTACTTAAGACCCTTGGAAATGACCCGCATATCTGCAGTCATAACAAAATGTACAGAGCAATACATCAATTTACACATACAAATGTTTGTGAATAGTGAATTGCACTTGTGGATAGTGATTTAACTAGGCAAGTCAGTTAAGAACAAATTCTTATTAACAGTGACAGACTAGGAACAGTGGGTTAATTAACTGCCTGTTTAGGGGCAGAATGACAGATTTTTACCTTGTCAGCTCAGGATTCGATCTAGCAACCCTTCGGTTACTAGCCCAACGCTCTAACCACTAGGCTCCCCTGCTGTTTAGTGATTTACATTTGTGGACTGGTACTTATTTGTACAGATCATTGGTGATTTACATTTGTGTAAATATGACCTCTTTCTATAGATCTAATTTAACTGTACATATATATATATATATATATATATATATATATATATATATATATATATATATATATTGGAATTTTTGGAATCTTCATCCATTGTCCAACTGTTACATTTATTACAATTATTATTAAAAAAAATACTTTTTACAACGACCGATGATGATGCTTCATTAGTAAACTTGGCGAGTAGGAGTTGAGAAAATACTTACTTTTTTAAATTAAAAAAGTTGAGAAAAGAAGCCAGAATCCCGTCTTGTGTTGTGACAGACAGGGATAATGTTAGTTAGGAAAATATTGTTCACACTAGTATTATTTCTTTAAAACACACACACCATTTGATTCTGTGACCTTTGACTAATCACTAGCGAACTATCTGATATAATTAGTTGTTGGCACATATGCGATCACCTTTAATCTGCGCTAGCCAGCTGCTTCTTTGGCAACGTACTCTATAACTAGCTAACGTTAGCTATAATTTACAACCAGAAGGGCTCTCACTAACTAATTTTTACACACACACACATATATATATATATTCTCTATAGTTACTTACCAAGACTGCTATCTAGATAGACAGCAAGCTAATTAGCTTTATCACAGCTTGTTCTGGTGCCCTTATCGGACTGTCAATGTTATGGGCTAACTGGATAATAGAGGAAGAGGCTAGCAACTAGCCAGTAGCAGGGCTAGCTAGGTAGCATTAGCTAACTGGATAATAGAGGAAGAGGATAGCAACTAGCCAGTAGCAGGGCTAGCTAGGTAGCATTAGCTAACTGGATAGAGGAAGAGGATAGCAACTAGCCAGTAGCAGGGCTAGCTAGGTAGCATTAGCTAACTGGATAGAGGAAGAGGATAGCAACTAGCCAGTAGCAGGGCTAGCTAGGTAGCATTAGCTAACTGGATAATAGAGGAAGAGGCTAGCAACTAGCCAGTAGCAGGGATAGCTAGGTAACATTAGCTAACTGTTTTAGCTATCCTACTAGGTATTTAATCGTGTGCTGCTGCTTACAAACTGTACAAAAGTCAAATTATTATTGTCTACAAGTGAGAATTCAAGTCAGTCTTTCACTTACCTTAAATGTATTTCAATTTGATATCAATGTTGTGATCTATGTGGCATAATCCACAGGGGACCGTCTCAGAGGGGGAAACAGTTGTGTTTGGCCATGGGATGTACCTTCCGGGAGGGAGGTGGATGGGAGTTGTAGTAGGACACTTTTAGAGTGTCGGGAAAGTTATTTATCGTCGTTGCCTTGTAAACATTGACAACTGTAGGTGGCGTACATATAACATAGCTTTTAATGTACTAACGAACAGCTGTTCAACAAACTAATTATCCCAAGAGAAAGAAGGCGTGGGTGAGTATCTAGAAAGTTAGGTAGTTTTTTGTGTGTGTTTTTTAATCGTTATATTTCAAATTCTATTTGAAACGTTATCTAGTTATTATACACTAGGACTACGTCGTTCCAAGTTTTGTCTCAATGTTCTTGAATTTGTACTTGACATATTATAGCTGGCTAACAACAATAAGTTAGCCAGTACTAGTAACGTCAGTTAACGTAAACTCGTACATCGCCTTGGTCCGAACAATTGCCCTTATTTTAGCGCCCCCAAAACGTAATACTTCCAGATCAACTGTAATGTCAATACCATTGTAAAGCACAATTTCTCCTCTTTCCAACAGAATCAATTACATGACCTAAACGCTGCCCGTTCCTGTGTAATTCAAGGCGGCAATGAGCTCCGTCAGGTCTTTTTAAAAATGGCGGTTGGGGAAGCGAAACTAATGCGTGATAGTGAGATGGAGAGATGTTGTGTGGGAAAATTGCTTTCACCTTATCGCCTCTAATATGTAAATAAAACACTATAAAGAGTTTATGTCATCACTCATCCTAATATTTATATATTTCTTAATTCCATTATTTTACTTTTACGTTGTGTGTATTGTTAGATATTACTGCACTGTTGGAGTTAGAAACACAAGCATTTCACTACACCCGCAATAACATCTGCGAAACATGTGTATGTGACAAATCAATTTTGATTTGAAATAAGACACACACACACACACACACACACACACACACACACACACACACACACTGCTGAATTCCATGCTAGGGGAAATGGAGAGGGAGATACTGATTGGGTGGGTGGCTTCCTCTCCATTGTGTTCACAGTGTTCTCGACCACTGGTGTTTTAAGTATGACCCCATTGGCCAGAGCAACTCCCCTCTAATTTCACTCAATGACTATAAATCAAGGTTTCAGATTTCATTCCTTTCAGAGGGACATTTTCCCAACTGTCACCTTGTTAGTCTGTCATCTCAGCACATGCCAGAGGATTGAGGTTTTTGCTGTACGTTTCTATTGCCTCCCATGCACCAGGTATGATCTGCCTGGCCAGTGAAAGGCTGTGCCCCCCTCCCCCCCCAGTAGCTGTCACCACGGCGGGGGACATCAGGACCTCCATCTGCAGGGTGGTCATCTACCTTCAGAGGGACATGTCCGGGGACAGCTGCCAGCTCCCCCTGCACTGGCTATGCCTCCAAACCCAGGTCATCTCCACTGGCTCCCAAGCCATTAGACCTTCCCATGAAGGTATACATGGAACAGTGGGCAATCAGGGCAGCTATGGTCAGTTATGAATGAATGTGCCAATATCCTCTGTGTTTATGTAGGCTATACAGTGTGCTAGGCAGACTGTATACACTTACGCATCATACACATTAAAAACAATATTTTAAATACTTATATGGTGATGCCAAAAGAAATAGAAATATTTTCATCCTTGAATAGACAATAAAGTTATATTATATTCTCCCCCTCCACAGCCTCCCAGATGGCGTGTCCCAAGACCAAGACGTGCAGCTACAGAGCGGCGGTGTGCCTGGGTAACAAGTATGTGCGTCTAAACGTAGGGGGGACCCTGTTCTACACCACGCTGCAGGTGCTCACCAGGCAGGACTCCATGCTGAAGGCCAATGCCCCCCCCCCACAATGCAGCAGCAACACACATAGAATGGGAATGGAACCTCTAACCCAGGCAATTTGATTGGTTAACTCATGGGTACCCTTTCAATGGCTGCCTGATATTGTGATGCAATAATTTCCATGGTAATGTAGAATGTTCATTGACATGATATTAACTGATGTGGCTCATGCAATGGAATGTGTTTTTTTGTAATGTCAGTTGAGTTGAATCAACAAATCACACCACATATTTTAGCACATCTTTTACTTCCTGCTTTGCTCCTATGAGTACACTTGCAATGTCCACCCATCTATTCAATATATTTCTATGGCAGCACATGCAGTCAGGTGCAGAGGAGGAGAAAATGTGCGTCTCAAAAAAAAAAAAAAAATGTATATATCTATTACGAGAACCGCAGTAATTTGGCTGGCCAATCACCTTCATCCAAAATACCATGACTGTTACAACTATAGTGGCAGTAGGTATAATGTGCCTGAGTCTCAAATGGCACTCTATTCCCTATGTAGTGCGCTACTTTTTACCTGGGTCCCTAGTGAACACTATTGGAAAGGGGATACCTAGACAGTTGCACAACTGAATGCATTCAACCGAAATGTGATGTGCGGGGGCGGCCTTAATCAACGTCCACATCATTGGCGCCCAGGGAGTAGTTGGTGTTGGGGGGGGTTAAACAGTGGATATATCCCACCTTGTTGGCTCAGGGGATTCGAACCAGCGACCTTTCGGTTACTGGTCCAACGCTCTTAACTGCCAGGCTACCTGCTGCCCGCTAGGATGCAGGCTGTGTCAGTGTCATAGATGTTCATTGGAATGCATGACATTCAGTATTTGGACTAGCCAAGGTTCTACTGGGAGGTTCTGCTGTCTCCATGGTGACAGTGGGAAATGATACATGCGGTAGAGAGATCAATCGAACCCAACCAAAACAATGGAAATGCTATGGAAACGCGTGGGTGAAATGCACTATGTTGAGGTATAAATCGGTAGGTAATATTTGTATGGATGCCAACCCCAATACATTTTCATGTCATCGTCGCCAATCAACGACATTACAGTTTAAAAAACTACTTTGACTACCACCACTGATTTCTGTATGCTAGCTGAGCTACCAGCTTATACGAACAGGAGTTAGCATTTAGCAGTCACTTCTTCTAAACCTGAAAAGTGGAAACAGACAAATATATCCTAATTGGACTTCAGTTACCGCATTGTGGGCCTGTTACAATACATCAATCATGTCGGAAATGACGAATATCCCCTTTGTTAGATCAGATTTGTTGAATCCAATCCGGCGTCCTGCTTCTATCCCCCACGGTCTGCGATCCATTAACCTGTAGATGTCGTAAAGAGGTTATATTCCACTAATCCTAACTCATACAGTCCAATAGAATATAGGTTATATTCTACTAATCCTAACTCATACAGTCCAATAGAATATAGGTTATATTCTACTAACCCTAACTCATACAGTCCAATAGAATAGAGGTTATATTCCACTAACCACTAACTCATACAGTCCAATATCTACTAACTCATACAGTCCAATATCTACTAACTCATACAGTCCAATAGAATATAGGTTATATTCCACTATCCACTAACTCATACAGTCCAATAGAATATAGGTTATATTCCACTAACCCTAACTCATACAGTCCAATAGAATATAGGTTATATTCCACTAACCACTAACTCATACAGTCCAATATTTGCAGTGTGTGCAAACCTGGTCAAGAACTACAGGAAACGTATGATCTCTGTAATTGCAAATAAAGGTTTCTGTACCAAATATTAAGTTCTGCTTTTCTGATGTATCAAATACAGTGCCTTGCGAAAGTATTCGGCCCCCTTGAACTTTGCGACCTTTTGCCACATTTCAGGCTTCAAACATAAAGATATAAAACAGTATTTTTTTGTGAAGAATCAACAACAAGTGGGACACAATCATGAAGTGGAACGACATTTATTGGATATTTCAAACTTTTTTAACAAAACAAAAACTGAAAAATTGGGCGTGCAAAATTATTCTGCCCCCTTAAATTAATACTTTGTAGCGCCACCTTTTGCTGCGATTACAGCTGTAAGTCGCTTGGGGTATGTCTCTATCAGTTTTGCACATCGAGAGACTAACATTTTTTCCCATTCCTCCTTGCAAAACAGCTAGAGCTCAGTGAGGTTGGATGGAGAGCATTTGTGAACAGCAGTTTTCAGTTCTTTCCACAGATTCTCGATTGGATTCAGGTCTGGACTTTGACTTGGCCATTCTAACACCTGGATATGTTTATTTTTGAACCATTCCATTGTAGATTTTGCTTTATGTTTTGGATCATTGTCTTGTTGGAAGACAAATCTCCATCCCAGTCTCAGGTCTTTTGCAAACTCCATCAGGTTTTCTTTCAGAATGGTCCTGTATTTGGCTCCATCCATCTTCCCATCAATTTGAACCATCTTCCCTGTCCCTGCTGAAGAAAAGCAGGCCCAAACCATGATGCTGCCACCACCATGTTTGACAGTGGGGATGGTGTGTTCAGAGTGATGAGCTGTGTTGCTTTTACGCCAAACATAACGTTTTGCATTGTTGCCAAAAAGTTCAATTTTGGTTTCATCTGACCAGAGCACCTTCTTCCACATGTTTGGTGTGTCTCCCAGGTGGCTTGTGGCAAACTTTAAACTACACTTTTTATGGATATCTTTAAGAAATGGCTTTCTTCTTGCCACTCTTCCATAAAGGCCAGATTTGTGCAATATACGACTGATTGTTGTCCTATGGACAGAGTCTCCCACCTCAGCTGTAGATGTCTGCAGTTCATCCACAGTGATCATGGCCCTCTTGGCTGCATCTCTGATCAGTCTTCTCCTTGTATGAGCTGAAAGTTTAGAGGGACGGCCAGGTCTTGGTAGATTTGCAGTGGTCTGATACTCCTTCCATTTCAATATTATCGCTTGCACAGTGCTCCTTGGGATGTTTAAAGCTTGGGAAATCTTTTTGTATCCAAATCCAGCTTTAAACGTCTTCACAACAGTATCTCGGACCTGCCTGGTGTGTTCCTTGTTCGTCATGATGCTCTCTGCGCTTTTAACGGACCTCTGAGACTATCACAGTGCAGGTGCATTTATACGGAGACTTGATTACACACAGGTGGATTGTATTTTTCATCATTAGTCATTTAGGTCAACATTGGATCATTCAGAGATCCTCACTGAACTTCTGGAGAGAGTTTGCTGCACTGAAAGTAAAGGGGCAGAATAATTTTGCACGCCCAATTTTTCAGTTTTTGATTTGTTAAAAAAGTTTGAAATATCCAATAAATGTCGTTCCACTTCATGATTGTGTCCCACTTGTTGTTGATTCTTCACAAAAAAATACAGTTTTATATCTTTATGTTTGAAGCCTGAAATGTGGCAAAAGGTCGCAAAGTTCAAGGGGGCCGAATACTTTCGCAAGGCACTGTACTTATGTCATGCAATAAAATGCCAATTAATTACTTAAAAATCATACAATGTGATTTTCTGGATTTTTGTTTTAGATTCTGTACCTATGATAAAAAATTACAGACCTCTACATGCTTTGTAAGTAGGAAAACCTGCAAAATCGTCAGTGTATCAAAAACTTGTTCTCCCCACTGTGTGTGTGTGTGTGTGTGTGTGTGTGTGTGTGTGTGTAATAATGACAATTACAACAATACTGAATGAAGACTTTTATTTTAACTTAATATAATACATAAATAAAAATTTATTAAGTCTCAAATAATGAAAAATGTTCCATTTGGTTTAAATAATGCAAAAACAACGTTTTGGAGAAGAAAGTAAAAGTGCAATATGTGCCATGTAAAAAAGCTAACGTTTCAGTTCCTTGCTCAGAACATGAGAACATATGAATGCTGGTGGTTCCTTTTAACACGAGTCTTCAATACTCCCAGGTAAGAGGCTTTAGGTTGTAGTTATTATAGGACTGTTTCTCTCTATACCATTTTTATTTCATATACCTTTGACTATTGGATGTTCTTATAGGCACTATAGTATTGCCAGCCTAATCTCGGGAGTTGACAAGGCTTGAAGTCATAAACGGCTGTGCTTCAAGCATTGCTAAGAGCTGCTGGCAAACTCTGTTGCTGTTTGAATGAATGTTTATGAATGCTTATGAGGCAGCCTGCTGCTGCCTACCACTGCTCAGTCAGACTGCTCTATCAAATATCAAATCATAGACTTAATTATAATATAATAAACACACAGAAATATGAGCCTTTGGTGATGAATGTGGTAGAATCCATGAACTATCATTTCGAAAACAAAACGTTTATTATTTTATCAGTGAAATAAGGATCCGTTCCGTATTTTATCTAACGGGTGGCATCAATAAGTCTAAATATTGCTGTTACATTGCACAACCTTCAATGTTATGTCATAATTATGTACATTTCTGGCAAATTAATTACGGTCTTTGTTAGGAAGAAATGGTCTTCACACAGTTCGCAACGAGCCAGGCGGCCCAAACTGCTGCATATACCCTGACTCTGCTTGCACAGAACGCAAGACAAGTGACACAATTTCCCTAGTTAATATTGCCTGCGAACATGAATTTATTTTAACTAAATATGCAGGTTAAAAAAAATATATACTTGTGTATGGATTTTAAGAAAGGCATTGATGTTTATGGTTAGGTACACTGGTGCAACGACAGGAATCGCGAATGCGCTTGTTAAATCATCACCCGTTTGAGTAGGCTGTGATTCGATGAAAAATTAACAGGCACTGCATCGATTATATGCAACGCAGGACAAGCTAGTTAAACTAGTAATATCATCAACCACGTGTAGTTAACTAGTGATTATGTTAAGATTGATTGTTTTTTATAAGATAAGTTTAATGCTAGCTAGCAACTTACTTCCTTGCTACGCTCGCATAACAGGTGGTCAGCCTGCCACGCAGTCTCCTCGTGGAGTACAATATAATCGTCCATAATCAGCATCCAAAAATGCAGATTACCGATTGCTATCAAAACTTGAAATCGTCCCTAATTAATCAACCATTCCGATGAATCGGTTGACCTCTAGTCCTGACATGCATCCTTGGTATTGTTCAGCAGCACAGAGCCAGTGAGAGTGGAACCAGACATTGTTTAGACTGGTTCAGGTCCTCTTTTTCTCTTATGTACTATAACAGCCTGCCTGTGGTGTCTGTTTTGATTAACAGGACCAGAAGGAGCAGTCTCTGTGTGTAATCCCTGTTGTCACCTCTGCCAAGGAGGAAGAGAGACTGATCCAGGCCTGCACCATGCCTGTGGTGAAGCTGCTGTACAAAAGAAGCAACAACAAGTACTCCTATACTAGGTGAGCTTCTACAAGTATAGTGTCTTACAAAATGGCAGCCCTATACTTGTTCTGTTGTTTGGAGAGTCAGTAATAGTTCATGACTGTTGGTAAATGAGTGAGGGCCTCTAATGTCAAGTACTCGTTATGTCCTCTGTGTTGACAATGGAATGCTGTACCTGTTGATCCGTGGGTTGTATTCCTCCACAGTAACTCAGACGACAACCTGTTGACCCGTGAGTTGTAATTCCTGCACAGTAACTCAGACGACAACCTGTTGACCCGTGGGTTGTAATTCCTCCACAGTAACTCAGACGACAACCTGTTGACCCGTGGGTTGTAATTCCTCCACAGTAATTCAGACAACAACCTGTTGACCCGTGGGTTGTAATTCCTCCACAGTAACTCAGACGACAACCTGTTGACCCGTGGGTTGTATTCCTCCACAGTAACTCAGACGACAACCTGTTGACCCGTGGGTTGTAATTCCTCCACAGTAACTCAGACGACAACCTGTTGACCCGTGGGTTGTAATTCCTCCACAGTAATTCAGACGACAACCTGTTGACCCGTGGGTTGTAATTCCTCCACAGTAACTCAGACAACAACCTGTTGACCCGTGGGTTGTAATTCCTCCACAGTAACTCAGACGACAACCTGTTGACCCGTGAGTTGTATTTCCTCCACAGTAACTCAGACGACAACCTGTTGACCCGTGGGTTGTAATTCCTCCACAGTAACTCAGACGACAACCTGTTGACCCGCGGGTTGTAATTCCTCCACAGTAACTCAGACGACAACATGTTGATCCGTGGGTTGTAATTCCTCCACAGTAACTCAGACGACAACCTGTTGACCCGTGGGTTGTATTCCTCCACAGTAATTCAGACGACAACCTGTTGATCCGTGGGTTGTAATTCCTCCACAGTAACTCAGACGACAACCTGTTGACCCGTGGGTTGTAATTCCTCCACAGTAACTCAGACGACAACATGTTGATCCGTGGGTTGTAATTCCTCCACAGTAACTCAGACGACAACCTGTTGACCCGTGGGTTGTAATTCCTCCACAGTAATTCAGACGACAACCTGTTGAAGAACATTGAGCTGTTTGACAAGCTGTCGCTGAGCTACAATGGCCGTGTTCTCTTCATCAAGGCCATGATCGGCGACGAGATCTGCTGCTGGTCGTTCTACGGACAGGGACGCAAACTGGCAGAGGTCTGCTGCACATCCATAGTCTACGTCACAGAGAAAAAACAGGTTGGTTAGGGGTTTCACACACACACACACACACACACACACACACACACACACACACACACACACACACACACACACACACTCATTAATTCACTCACTCACTCACTCACTCACTCACTCACTCACTCACTCACTCACTCACTCACTCACTTATTTGTTCATGGCAGTCCATCGTTGCTGACACAGGCACACTATCTTTTGTACTGTAGCTAATCTTAATGTTGACCATGTCCGTCCGTCTCTCTATCTCAGGTGGAGTTTCCAGAGGCCAGGATCTACGAGGAGACTCTGAACGCTTTGCTTTATGAGACACTTCCTGTCCCTGACGACTCCCTATTGGAGGCCACACGCCGTCGACACGCCCACAGCCACACCCACTGTGGTTTCCACAGCGAGGAGGAGGAAGGCCCCACCCACTCTGGGGTATAGCACCTACGACGACCGGCCTCTGGGACACTAAGGATGCGTCTCAAATTGCACCCTATTCCCTATATGGTGCACTACTTTTGACACGGGCTCTATATAGGAAATAGGGGCCCATAGGGCTCTATATAGGAAATAGGGGCCCATAAGGCTCTATATAGGAAATAAGGGCCCATAGGGCTCTGGTCAAATGTAGAGAATAATGTGCAGTTTTTGACGAAGCCTATCTAACCACAGAGGAGGAAACTGGTTCCCTACTGCCCTGCCCGCTGGGACACTAAGTTATACGTCTCAATATGACGCACTATGTAGTGCACTACCATTCGAACCCTCATCTCCCTGTCAGTCACCTCTCAGTGAGAGCCTCAAAATGTATTTAATGATTCATCCAACCTAACTCTGCACTAATTACTGTTACTCTGCAGCCATTGGTGAGAGTGAGTGATGGCTCCCAAAAGGCACCCTAGTCCCCATCCTATACCCATAAGGCTCTGTTCAAAAGTAGTGTATAAGGGGAAAAGGGTGCCATCTAACCACTCCTTACTGACCAGCCACTGGGACACTAAAGGCGTCAGTATGCTTCCCATCCAAAACTGTTCAGAAACAGTTTGTGTATAATATTATAATGATATTTTAAGATTTTTTTTTGTTTGTTTTGGTCTTAGTCAAGTTTCTTTTTTTTCAGCTGTTCGTGCAAACACAAACACAAACACAAACACAAACACAAACACAAACACAAAATCCTTGAGGCCGAAATCTGTAGCTGAAGTCGACCCCTTTTTGTCGGTGATTGGTCAACAGTAGGGATTCTTCAATTAAGTTTTTTTTTTTATTGTCGTTCAACAAGAAGACGACTAGTTTTCATGCACATTTTATCACTTGAGAAATCCTGCACCAAACCTCTTAGTTAGATGTAAAATTGTGCGTCTAAGATCTCTGCAAAACTTTAAAATGAATGACAGATTTCATAAGTTATCTCAGATGAATTCTGACTATTTTGAGGAAGTGTATTCTGGCTGCGGCATCTCAATATAGACAAACAGTACTATTGCCACTTTTTTTCACATTTTTCAAGGGAGTATGTGAGCACACTTGTTTGCCTACGGCTAGGCGCCAGCCGAACTGTAGCTAGCTGACGCCTTCAGGATGTGTCCCATCTAACCACAGAGGAGGAAACTGGTTCCCTCTGGCTCTTCACTGAATCACTACACCCACCACTGAAGCACTGGTGGTGTTGGCCCCAAAATGGCCTTGGGCACAAAATGGCTGCCAAGCTGCATCACCCTGGTGCCTGACAGACTTTGTCGATGGAAAACTCGTGATTTAAAATGTTGAGGTGCTTATGCTGTTTCTTCATGGTTTTATATAGAACTCTCTTCTTCACAAAACAATCAAATCTGTGTTCATACAATCAAAATTGCAACTTCAAATCAGCGAAGGTGAAGGGGAGAAGACCGGTTAAAGATCGATTTTTAAACCTTGACACAATTGAGACATGGATTGTGTATATGTGCCATTCAGAGGGTGAATGGCCAAGACAAAATATTGAAGTGCCTTTGAACGGGGTATGGTAGCAGGTGCCAGGCCCATCCAGCCAATTTGACACAACTATGGGAAACATTGTAGTCAATATGGGCCAGCATCCCTGAGGAATGCTTTCGACTCCTTGTAGAGTCCATACTCCCAACAAATTGAGGCTGTTCTGAGAACAAAGCAAAGGGGTGCAACTCAATATTTGGGAAGGTGTTCCTAATATTTGGTCTACTCAGTGTAGGTAGCCATCAGACTTATAGACTTATAGATGGTTTGTGTACATTTATTATACAGCTGGGGGGGGGGGGGGATTGTGACAAGTTCAAGGACCAGAAAATGTATCACAAGCAATCAAAATCAACTATCGTAGCCCTTTAGCCTTCTGTGAATAGACAGGGAAGAGTGTGAATGGGTTTTTTGTGTGTATATTTATAGTTTTGAGAGTTTATCATATCCCATGTTGACATATAGTCATGCCTAAGACTTTTTCATGAAAATGCTCTTGAGGGACACATTCAACGATGTCTATAAATGGCTAATCTCATTCCCAGATACTTCGGCCCAGTGCAGTAGCCCTGGGATCATGTTCCTGCTTTGTGCAGTAGCCCTGGGATCATGTTCATGCTTTGTGCAGTAGCCCGGGGATCATGCTTTGTGCAGTAGCCCGGGGATCATGCTTTGTGCAGTAGCCTGGGGATCATGCTTTGTGCAGTAGCCCTGGGATCATGTTCCTGCTTTGTGCAGTAGCCCTGGGATCATGCTTTGTGCAGTAGCCCGGGGATCATGCTTTGTGCAGTAGCCCTGGGATCATGCTTTGTGCAGTAGCCCAGGGATCATGTTCATGCTTTGTGCAGAAGCCCTGGGATCATGCTTTGTGCAGTAGCCCTGGGATCATGCTTTGTGCAGTAGCCTGGGGATCATGTTCATGCTTTGTGCAGTAGCCCTGGGATCATGCTTTGTGCAATAGCCCTGGGATCATGTTCATGCTTTGTGCAGTAGCCCTGGGATCATGTTCATGCAGTAGCCCTGGGATCATGCTTTGTGCAGAAGCCCGTGGATCATGCTTTGTGCAGTAGCCCAGGGATCATGTTTGTGCTTTGTGCAGTAGCCCGGGGATCATGTTCATGCTTTGTGCAGTAGCCCGGGGATCATGTTCATGCTTTGTGCAGTAGCCCGGGGATCATGCTTTGTGCAGTAGCCCAGGGATCATGTTCATGCTTTGTGCAGTAGCCCTGGGATCATGTTCATGCAGTAGCCCGGGGATCATGCTTTGTGCAGTAGCCCTGGGATCATGTTCATGCAGTAGCCTGGGGATCATGCTTTGTGCAGTAGCCCTGGGATCATGCGTTGTGCAGTAGCCCTGGGATCATGCTTTGTGCAGTAGCCCAGGGATCATGTTCATGCTTTGTGCAGTAGCCCTGGGATCATATTCGTGCTTTGTGCAGTAGCCCTGGGATCATGTTCGTGCTTTGTGCAGTAGCCCGGTGATCATGTTCATGCTTTGTGCAGTAGCCCGGGGATCGTGTTTTGTGCAGTAGCCCGGGGATCATGTTCATGCTTTGTGCAGTAGCCCGGGGATCATGTTTTGTGCAGTAGCCCGGGGATCATGCTTTCTGCAGTAGCCCGGGGATCATGCTTTGTGCAATAGCCCTGGGATCATGTTCATGCTTTGTGCAGTAGCCCTGGGATCATGCTTTGTGCAGTAGCCCTGGGATCATGCTTTGTGCAGTAGCCCGGGAGTCATGCTTTGTGCAGTAGCCCAGGGATCATGCTTTGTGCAGTAGCCCAGGGATCATGCTTTGTGCAGTAGCCCAGGGATCATGTTCATGAATGGCAGGTCATTCTTATTAACAGCGTTAATCAGGTATTCACTGAAGACATTTCCTCTTCACACTTTTAAGGGAGTGGTTCTGGAACCTGTGGAGGGAAGCAACGGGGGTGGTTCTGGAACCTGTGGAGGGAAGCAACGGGGGTGGTTCTGGAACCTGTGGAGGGACGCACCAGGCGTGGTTCTGGAACCTGTGGAGGGAAGCAACGGGGGTGGTTCTGGAACCTGTGGAGGGAAGCAACGGGGGTGGTTCTGGAACCTGTGGAGGGACGCACCAGGCGTGGTTCTGGAACCTGTGGAGGGAAGCAACGGGGGTGGTTCTGGAACCTGTGGAGGGAAGCAACGGGGGTGGTTCTGGAACCTGTGGAGGGAAGCAACGGGGGTGGTTCTGGAACCTGTGGAGGGAAGCAACGGGGGTGGTTCTGGAACCTGTGGAGGGAAGCAACAGGCGGGGTTCTGGAACCTGTGGAGGGAAGCAACGGGGGTGGTTCTGGAACCTGTGGAGGGAAGCAACGGGCGTGGTTCTGGAACCTGTGGAGGGACGCAACGGGCGGGGTTCTGGGCAGACAGCTGTAGTTTATTGACAGGCCACTTGAGGGCACTAGTTAGAGGTATAATGACAGTAAAAGGTCTGTAAAAAGGTTATTCTGTGTGTAATATATATATGTACACATTGACAACAGTATTGTGTATGTATATAGTGCATTGTGTGTGTTAATATATTGTGTGTGTGTATATATATATATATATTGTGTGTATGTTTATATATATTGTGTGTGTGTCTGGTGTGTGTGTGTGTGTGTTAATATATTGTGTGTATATATATATATATATAGTGTGTGTGTGTGTGTGTGTGTGTATATATATATATATAAAATGATGCTAATGACCACATTGATTTATTTCTACTGCAGCTTGACATGCGATGACATCATTTCTAAAGCGGGAATCCATTTCCCTCAAAATAATCTTCATTCAAGATATTCTTAGCCTGAAAATAGGCTCAGACCAACCTATGCCATAGATCAGAATAATGATAATGTGTTTTGTAATAATTGAAGGAAGAACAAATGCAAGCAGGGCTATTTACTTAGGATGATGTTACATGGCAATATAATTAAACATTTGATAATTGCGTCACACTCACAGCAATAGAGCCCAAAATAGATGAGAGAGTGAGAAATTGTGTGTCTGTTGTCTTGGTTACAGTATTGTCTGTCTGTCTGTTGTGTTGGTTACAGTCTTGTGTGTCGTGTTGGTTACAGTATTGTGTGTCTGTTGTGTTGGTTACAGTGTTGTGTGTGTTGTGTTGGTTACAGTATTGGGTGTCTGTTGTGTTGGTTTCAGTGTTGTGTGTGTGTGTGTCATGTTGGTTACAGCATTGTGTGTGTGTGTGTGTGTTGGTTACAGCATTGTGTGTGTGTGTGTTGGTTACAGGAGTGTGTGTCTGTCTGCTGTGTTGGTTACAGCATTGTGTGTGTGTCTGTTGGTTACAGCATTGTGTGTGTGTGTGTGTGTTGGTTACAGTATTGTGTGTGTTGGTTACAGGAGTGTGTGTCTGTCTGCTGTGTTGGTTACAGCATAGTGTGTGTGTGTGTGTGTGTTGGTTACAGCATTGTGTGTGTGTGTGTGTGTGTATGTTGGTTACAGCATTGTGTGTATTCCTATCTGTGTTGAGATTCTGTGTGAGTCAATCTGTTTTTGAAACACCCATGGCTCTTTCATATTAAATAGAAAGACTACAGCTAAAATGCTGCTTAGCTTCACACCTCAATTCCCCTCAATCCTCCAGTCCTCTCACACACAGAGGGAGAGGAGAAGAGGGACGAGGAGAGCTATTAATATCTGCCTGTCAAAGTGCTGGAGCTGCGTTTGGAGCGGGAGATACAGTATGTGAAGTGATTTATCCCATTGATAAAGAGTGGTAGAGGGGGCTGGTCCAGCTCCGCTGACGTCATTCTGAGGGGGTCTGAAGATGGCTCCTCAATGCTCCGCGGCAGCACGGGCCCACACATGCGTCAACGGCCAGCTGTCAGGAGGCACCGGCACACTGCTGTGAGAGGGAGGGAAGGAAGGAAAGAGGTAAAAGTAAATAGAAGCTTAGAAAGGGCGGAAGGCACTAGACACCCTTGATTGCGGACAATCAGTTTGACTCTGTTGCTGTCACTTCGTCTGTCACAGAGACCGACATAAGAACACGGGAGAGCCATGGGTTCGTCCACAGATGAAGAATTCAAAGAGAAATTACTGTGGAATGTGAAACGAGAGGTAAGCGCATTTGTTTCACGCCCCTGTTGAACTGTTCGGGACATTTCTGTAAATCAGTTACATAATGTATTTCTCTGTTAATTTCCGTGTGACGTTATGAAGAATGCGTAAATGTTGTGGATACATTTGAATCCATTTGCTGTGTGCACGGCGCTGGAGAGTAATTGTTAACACTATGGGTTTGTTATGATCGTGTAGCCTACTGTAGCCACCGCTGGCAATACTGTAGCGCATGTCATCATCCGTTACATTTCTATAATTGATCACACTACATTCTGACATTTTTTTTTCCAACAAAATGCCAGGGATTTTTTTCTCCATGGTTTTTGTCGCCGCTTCCCTCGGTTTCCCTTGAATGTTTACTCTTCAGCAGTTTAGTTTGCCAAGGGAGCATGATGAGGAAGAGAGGCATTGAAATGAAAACCTTCCTATGGAAGTATTTGGTTATTAACAAGAAGGATCGCTACAGGTGGAACACACAGTGAATGATAGCCTAGGCTATTGCAGTGCCATCATATGGGATATAGATATATCTACTGCAGCGGCTAATTGTGGCACAGTGCAGTGAAACCTTCTTTCCATATCGATATTACGACAGTCATTAGGATACTGACGATGCTCCGGCAGTTTTAAATGAATAGGACGCAGACCGTTATACAACTGTTGTTACAATCAAATCCATCTTTATTTTTTTTTGTACAGCTTTTACATGCTACGCTTTTCCTTCTTCTTCTGATTTGTTCATAATTATACCGTAAAAGACGATCAGAAAATGGGAACTCCACGATCAGAAAATGATAACACTTCACATTAAGTTGCACGTATACCTGTGTAGTGACTGTCGTTTCGCTGTAACAACAGGTGTTAAGAGACTATGCCTGAGGCACTCAGCCCCACGGTCACTGAGCAAAAAAAAGCATAGGTGTACATTGCATCATTTGCCCTCGGTTTAAAAACTGGATGGTCAGTTGGAACTATTAATATGAATGTCAGAGGTTGTTGGTTGGAAATAAATGTTTTACAATACAGACGTGTCTACCAAACAGCTAGCAGTGTGTCACTGGGGGTGTCTACCAAACAGCTAGCAGTGTGTCACTGGGGGTGTCCACCAAACAGCTAGCAGTGTGCCACTGGGGGTGTCCACCAAACAGCTAGCAGTGTGCCACTGGGGGTGTCTACCAAACAGCTAGCAGCGTGCCACTGGGGGTGTCTACCAAACAGCTAGCTGTGTGTCACTGGGGGTGTCTACCAAACAGCTAGCAGTGTGTCACTGGGGGTGTCTACCAAACAGCTAGCAGTGTGTCACTGGGGGTGTCCACCAAACAGCTAACAGTGTGCCACTGGGGGTGTCCACCAAACAGCTAGCAGCGTGCCACTGGGGGTGTCTACCAAACAGCTAGCAGTGTGCCACTGGGGGTGTCTACCAAACAGCTAGCAGCGTGCCACTGGGGGTGTCTACCAAACAGCTAGCAGTGTGCCACTGGGGGTGTCCACCAAACAGCTAGCAGTGTGCCACTGGGGGTGTCCACCAAACAGCTAGCAGCGTGCCACTGGGGGTGTCTACCAAACAGCTAGCAGTGTGTCACTGGGGGTGTCTACCAAACAGCTAGCAGTGTGTCACTGGGGGTGTCTACCAAACAGCTAGCAGTGTGTCACTGGGGGTGTCCACCAAACAGCTAACAGTGTGCCCCTGGGGGTGTCCACCAAACAGCTAACAGTGTGCCCCTGGGGGTGTCCACCAAACAGCTAGCAGCGTGCCACTGGGGGTGTCTACCAAACAGCTAGCAGTGTGCCACTGGGGGTGTCTACCAAACAGCTAGCAGCGTGCCACTGGGGGTGTCTACCAAACAGCTAGCAGTGTGCCACTGGGGGTGTCCACCAAACAGCTAGCAGTGTGTCACTGGGGGTGTCTACCAAACAGCTAGCAGTGTGCCACTGGGGGTGTCTACCAAACAGCTAGCAGTGTGTCACTGGGGGTGTCCACCAAACAGCTAGCAGTGTGCCACTGGGGGTGTCCACCAAACAGCTAGCAGTGTGCCACTGGGGGTGTCTACCAAACAGCTAGCAGTGTGTCACTGGGGGTGTCTACCAAACAGCTAGCAGCGTGCCACTGGGGGTGTCCACCAAACAGCTAGCAGTGTGTCACTGGGGGTGTCCACCAAACAGCTAGCAGTGTGCCACTGGGGGTGTCCACCAAACAGCTAGCAGCGTGCCACTGGGGGTGTCTACCAAACAGCTAGCAGCGTGCCACTGGGGGTGTCTACCAAACAGCTAGCAGTGTGCCACTGGGGGTGTCCACCAAACAGCTAGCATTGTGCCACTGGGGGTGTCCACCAAACAGCTAGCAGCGTGCCACTGGGGGTGTCTACCAAACAGCTAGCAGTGTGCCACTGGGGGTGTCCACCAAACAGCTAGCAGTGTGTCACTGGGGGTGTCTACCAAACAGCTAGCAGTGTGCCACTGGGGGTGTCTACCAAACAGCTAGCAGTGTGTCACTGGGGGTGTCCACCAAACAGCTAGCAGTGTGCCACTGGGGGTGTCCACCAAACAGCTAGCAGTGTGCCACTGGGGGTGTCTACCAAACAGCTAGCAGTGTGTCACTGGGGGTGTCTACCAAACAGCTAGCAGCGTGCCACTGGGGGTGTCCACCAAACAGCTAGCAGCGTGCCACTGGGGGTGTCCACCAAACAGCTAGCAGTGTGCCACTGGGGGTGTCCACCAAACAGCTAGCAGCGTGCCACTGGGGGTGTCTACCAAACAGCTAGCAGCGTGCCACTGGGGGTGTCTACCAAACAGCTAGCAGTGTGCCACTGGGGGTGTCCACCAAACAGCTAGCATTGTGCCACTGGGGGTGTCCACCAAACAGCTAGCAGCGTGCCACTGGGGGTGTCTACCAAACAGCTAGCAGTGTGCCACTGGGGGTGTCTACCAAACAGCTAGCAGTGTGTCACTGGGGGTGTCTACCAAACAGCTAGCAGTGTGTCACTGGGGGTGTCTACCAAACAGCTAGCAGTGTGTCACTGGGGGTGTCCACCAAACAGCTAGCAGCGTGCCACTGGGGGTGTCTACCAAACAGCTAGCAGTGTGCCACTGGGGGTGTCTACCAAACAGCTAGCAGTGTGCCACTGGGGGTGTCCACCAAACAGCTAGCAGTGTGTCACTGGGGGTGTCTACCAAACAGCTAGCAGTGTGCCACTGGGGGAGTCTACCAAACAGCTAGCAGTGTGTCACTGAGGGTGTCCACCAAACAGCTAGCAGTGTGCCACTGGGGGTGTCTACCAAACAGCTAGCAGTGTGCCACTGGGGGTGTCCACCAAACAGCTAGCAGTGTGCCACTGGGGGTGTCCACCAAACAGCTAGCAGTGTGCCACTGGGGGTGTCTACCAAACAGCTAGCAGTGTGCCAGCGTGCCACTGGGGGTGTCCACCAAACAGCTAGCAGCGTGCCACTGGGGGTGTCCACCAAACAGCTAGCAGTGTGCCACTGGGGGTGTCTACCAAACAGCTAGCAGTGTGCCACTGGGGGTGTCCACCAAACAGCTAGCAGCGTGCCACTGGGGGTGTCTACCAAACAGCTAGCAGTGTGCCACTGGGGGTGTCTACCAAACAGCTAGCAGCGTGCCACTGGGGGTGTCTACCAAACAGCTAGCAGTGTGCCACTGGGGGTGTCCACCAAACAGCTAGCAGTGTGTCACTGGGGGTGTCTACCAAACAGCTAGCAGCGTGCCACTGGGGGAGTCTACCAAACAGCTAGCAGCGTGCCACTGGGGGTGTCTACCAAACAGCTAGCAGCGTGCCACTGGGGGTGTCTACCAAACAGCTAGCAGCGTGCCACTGGGGGTGTCTACCAAACAGCTAGCAGTGTGCCACTGGGGGTGTCCACCAAACAACGAGCAGTGTGTCACTGGGGGTGTCCACCAAACAGCTAGCAGTGTGCCACTGGGGGTGTCTACCAAACAGTTAGCAGCGTGCCACTGGGGGTGTCTACCAAACAGCTAGCAGTGTGCCACTGGGGGTGTCTACCAAACAGCTAGCAGTGTGTCACTGGGGGTGTCCACCAAACAGCTAGCAGTGTGTCACTGGGGGTGTCTACCAAACAGCTAGCAGTGTGCCACTGGTTCTATGTAATTCTATGTCATTCTGATACGGATATCATGAAAAGTAGCTTATTGTCTGCAATTAACCAATCAGAATTGACATAAAAATGACCTGAAAGTGTTGTTTTTTTAATGTGTTTTATACGCTAATGATAACCTCTTCATGTTGTACATTAATTAAGTACTCAAGCTGAACTACATGGAATACTAGGACTTAACCACCAAGTATGTGATTGCAATTAGTCATTTAATTTCATGAATACGTAGTAGTTTGGCATAAATGACAGTGAAACATTATTCTATTTATTTTTGATTGCCTTGTAATAAACACATCAGATTGTGTCCCCTGCCATATACAATTTGACTTGACATAAGGACGTGTGAATAATAGAACGATCATAACATCTGTGATGCTGAGAATAAATAAAAAACAAGAAGACACAAGACTGTCTGGCTATAGCAGAGACGCGTGTCATAACAGCTTCCCAACACACAGACCAGGCGGTCAGCGAAAGGACTGTGTGATGTACCTGTGGGGTACTGGGACACACACTCAGACACAGACACAGGGACGTGGTGACAGCAGCATAGTGCTCTGGGCTCTAGTCTTTGAACATTGCCTTTGGGGTATATTCACTGGTGTTAAAAAAAAAATGGCATAGATGAATAGTTAATGTTTCCTGTTGATTATAAAGCTTTCATAAAACAAACTGCCCTTCTGTGCGTCAAAGACAAGCTTGTTTGAGGAATGTGTTCCGATGTCTGTAGTGATGCAGTGATGCATGCCATATGACTGCCTATGTATAGGATTACATGCACAGTTACGGAGAGTTTTCCGGGCACTTTCAAAGGAGAGGCTCCATTGAGCTTGCTTTTTTTAAACTCCAGAACTAGGCTTGATCTGTGTCCGAGAAAACGTTACGTAGAAGTTTGTTTTGTTGAGTTCATTTATTGACAACGATGAAGACAATCTTGTGGAAGTCTCTCCTTCTGTGTAGCCAAACGATTGTATTGGCCAGACAGACTAGTCAAGATCATTTTGCCAACATGGGAGACACTGAAATGTCACTTTGTTTAGCCAAACGATTGTATTGGCCAGACAGACTGGTCTGAAATGTCACTGTGTAACCTAACGATTGTATTGCCCAGACAGACTGGTCACTGTGTAGCCTAACGATTGTATTGGTCAGACAGACTGGTCACTGTGTAGCCTAACGATTGTATTGGCCAGACAGACTGGTCACTTTGTAGCCTAACGATTGTATTGCCCAGACAGACTGGTCACTGTGTAGCCTAACGATTGTATTGGCCAGACAGACTGGTCACTTTGTAGCCTAACGATTGTATTGGCCAGACAGACTGGTCACTTTGTAGCCTAACGATTGTATTGGTCAGACAGACTGGTCACTGTGTAGCCTAACGATTGTATTGGCCAGACAGACTGGTCACTTTGTAGCCTAACGATTGTATTGGCCAGACAGACTGGTCACTTTGTAGCCTAACGATTGTATTGGCCAGACAGACTGGTCACTTTGTAGCTTATTCTATAATTGATCAAATCTTTTTTTTCCCTCATCAATCTACAGACAGTACCCCATAATGACAAAGCGAAAACGGGTTTTTAGACATTTTTTGCAAATTAAAAATATAAAACAGGAATTCCTTATATACATTAGCATTCAGACCCTTTACTATGAGACTCCAAATTGAGCTGGGGTGGATCCTGTTTCCATTGATCATCCTTGAGATTTTTTTCTACAACTTGATTGGAATCCACCTGTGGTAAATTTAAATTGATTGGACATGATTTGGAAAGGCGCACACTAGGGATGCACGGTATATCAGCGAACATATCGGAATCGGACGATATTAGCTAAAAATGCCAACATCGTTATTGGCCCGATGTCTAGTTTGACGCCGATTGGCAAAACCGATGTCAAAGCGGACATGAATACCTATATGACGTAGGTACATGACGTAATAAACGCCACGTACAATTTTGAGCTACATGTGCAACACAGCATTCCTAACCTAGCCCACAATGTCTGCTGTGTGGATCGAGCAGACAACAAGACGAGCAGTCATTTGAAAGAGTAAGAACATTTCAGGGAAATCCATTAAAGCCAAGATAATGGAATTTGCTCTTGCCCTTGACAATCAACCGTTCTCTGTCGTGGGTGATGTTGGCTTTCGCCGACTGGTCGAAGACCGGTACACACTACCAAGTGCGCTATTTTTCAGATGTTGCCCTACCGGAGTTACACAGTAATAGCGTCACTGCTATTAGGTTCACGACATACATACTACGGAACGCCGTTTGGGTCTTTGCGTGTCAAAAAAGATACAGTAGCACTGTCAAAACTGTCCAAAGAAGTCTGCAACACCGGCCACGAACGATGTGTTTACAATACCGCGTTGGTAATAAAGCATCATTTGTTCGTCCTCAACTTCTGTGGTAGCTAGCTTTAGCTTGGTAACGTTACCTAGCCAGCACCAGTACAACCTGCCTGAAAACAATGACCAGTAGAAACTGCAGTCATTTTCATTATTCTTAGCAATCGTTTAGGAATCCTTGTGAGTAAGCATTAGCTAGGTTGCCACTTGTTTTGCTCGCCTATTGAAATTAAACTTCAGTTCATGAAAATAAATAGCTAGCCAGCTACTTAACCCTGTTGCCCAAAGCTAATGTTATAAGCAGCCAGCTAGCCTCATCTGGCTAGTAAGGCTCGACCTGACCGGAGTTGTGAGTTGTGAAGCTATCCACAATAAGCATTATGCACAATAGTGCAATTTGTGGTTTGCCTTCAAAATAAAAGTATGTCATTGACAGTGATGCAAATTAATACAGGGAGTAGATTATACCAGAACATTGTTTGCATCCATGAGCAGACGTAAACTCACCCCATTCCGTACAACCGCAACATTCAAACAAGGCTACAAAGAAAACTAATGACTGTAGCGACTGTGTTGACGTCAAAATCGGGGGTGTGAACTAGGTTTCTATTCAAGCGTTGATCGACATGGTAACGGCTCTATAGTATTGGAGAAAAGCTGAAAAAACGGACCCTCCGTTACATCGTGGCGTGTCATGTCGTAACGTACAGCACGTGTAACAGATGTGAAACGCTAGCTAGCTTAGTTAGCGGTGGTGCACGCTAAATAGTGTTTCAATCGGTAACGTCACTTGCCCTGAGACCTTGAAGTAGTGGTTCCCCTTGCTCTGCAAGAGCCGCGGCTTTTGTGGAGCGATGGGTAACGATGCTTCGTGGGTGTCAGTTGTTGATGTGTGCAGAGGGTCCCTGGTTCGTGCCCGGGTATGGGCGAGGGGATACTGTTACACACGCATAAAGCAATTTCTGTCTTACAATCTCTCTCCACCAGGTGTAGCACTTCTCTCATCCTTTAGAAACAAGAAATGGACAGTGACGGGGTAAGGGGGGGATACCTAGTCATTTTTTCCATCATCATTGCATGCATCATCATTCTCAAAGCCGCTGTTTACTTCTAAGATCACTTTAGCACTGCCCTAAAAACCCGATTAAAATTTGACACAAACCTTCAAATAGGTATGTAATGACACATTATATAAACTCTTTACAGTGTTTGATTTACATTTTAGAGGCGATAAGGTGAAAGCAATTTTCCCACACAACATCTCTCCATCTCACTATCACGCATTAGTTTCGCTTCCCCAACCGCCATTTTTAAAAAGACCCGACGGAGCTCATTGCCTTCTTGAATCATGCAGAAACGGGCAGCGTTTAGGTCATGTAATTGATTCTGTTGGAAAGGGGGGAAATTGTGCTTTACAATGGTATTGACATTACAGTTGATCTGGAAGTATTACGTTTTTGGGGGCACTAAAATAAGGGCAATTGTACGGACCAAGGCGATGTATGAGTTTACGTTATTTTACGTTAGCTAGCTTTTTTTATGACCAGCACTGTAGGTGCGCAAGACAACTTTACCAGCATCGTTGCATACTTATCGATGAATCGTTGTGACATAGGAAATACGAGTCATAGTGTAATCAATGTGTAATAACTACGTTAAAAAAATTCTGAACGCGTTAAATTATTATGTGACGTGCAGTCATATTCAGGTCCTGATTGGTCAACAAGCTTAATTGGCACGTCAAATAGTGTTATTTTTTTTGACACAGTAAGACACAAACGGCGTTCCATAGAAATCCTGGTTTGGAATGAAACGACTGAACAAATGAACAACGAAACAACACAGCAAGTAAGTGAAATAAATAGGTTGTGATTATGTTTTACTGGTAATGGGGACGTACGTAAATGCCAACAAAATTACTTTTTGGTCAGTGTGGTGTGTGTGTGTGTGTGTAACATTTATTTAACTAGACAAGTCAGTTTACAATGATGGCCTACCCCGGCCAAACCCGGGCGACGCTGGGCCAATTGTGCTCCACCCTATAGGACTCCCAATCATGGTCAAAAGAGAAACAGCCTGGATTTGAACCAGGGATTGTAGTGATGCATCTTGCATTGAGATGCAGTGCCTTAGACGACTGCAGCTGTGTGTGTGTGTGTGTGTGTGTGTTTAATTGTACTAGAATACTTAAAAGGACACTAAAATTCTAAATATCGGTTTTGTTTTGGCAAGGAAAATATCGGATATCGGTATTGGCCAAAAATGTCATATCGGTGAATCACTAGCACACACTCTGTCTATATAGTTGACAGTGCAAGTCAGAGGAGCAAAAACCAAGCCATGAAGTTGAAGGAATTGCCCGTAGAGCTCCGAGACAGGATTGTGTCAAGGCACAGATCTGGGGAAAGGGGGTACCAAAACATTTCTGCAGCATTGAAGGTCCCAAAGAACACAGTGGCCTCCATCATTCTTAAATGGAAGAAGTTGGAACCACCAAAACTCTTCCTAGAGATGGCTGCCTGACCAAACTGAGCAGTTGGGGGAGAAGGGCCTTGGTCAGGGGTTAGTTTGTAGCATCAATCATATCAAATCATACCCAAGAAGACTCAAGGCTGTAATCGCTGCCAAAGGTGCTTCAACAAAGTACTGAGTAAAGGGTCTCAATACTTATGTAAATGTAATATTTCTGTTTTTTATTTTTAAAGCCAAAAAAAATAGAAAAATATGTTTATGCTTTGTCATTATGGAATGTTGTGTGTAGATTGAGGGCCATTTTGTTCTCCATTTAATCTGTTTATGCTTTGTCATTATGGAATGTTGTGTGTAGATTGAGGGCCATTTTGTTCTCATTTAATCTGTTTATGCTTTGTCATTATGGAATGTTGTGTGTAGATTGAGGGCCATTTTGTTCTCCATTTAATCTGTTTATGCTTTGTCATTATGGAATGTTGTGTGTAGATTGAGGGCCATTTTGTTCTCATTTAATCTGTTTATGCTTTGTCATTATGGAATGTTGTGTGTAGATTGAGGGCCATTTTGTTCTCCATTTAATCTGTTTATGCTTTGTCATTATGGAATGTTGTGTGTAGTTTGAGGGCCATTTTGTTCTCCATTTAATCTGTTTATGCTTTGTCATTATGGAATGTTGTGTGTAGTTTGAGGGCCATTTTGTTCTCCATTTAATCTGTTTATGCTTTGTCATTATGGAATGTTGTGTGTAGTTTGAGGGCCATTTTGTTCTCCATTTAATCTGTTTATGCTTTGTCATTATGGAATGTTGTGTGTAGATTGAGGGCCATTTTGTTCTCCATTTAATCCATTTTAGAATAAGCTGTAACGTAAGAGAATGTGGAAAAAGTCTAGGGGTCTGAATCCGTTCCACTGTATAGTGTATTACTTTTCCCCAGGGCCCAGAGGCAGAGTGCTTTCCCCCAGGGCCCAGAGGCAGAGTGCTTTCCCCCAGGGCCCAGAGGCAGAGTGCTTTCCCCCAGGGCCCAGAGGCAGAGTGCTTTTCACCAAGGCCCAGAGGCAGAGTGCTTTTCACCAGGGCCCAGAGGCAGAGTGCTTTTCCCCAGGGCCCAGAGGCAGAGTGCTTTTCCCCAGGGCCCAGAGGCAGAGTGCTTTTTACCAGGCCCCAGAGGCAGAGTGCTTTTTACCAGGGCCCAGAGGCAGAGTGCTTTTCACCAGGGCCCAGAGGCAGAGTGATTTTCACCAGGGCCCAGAGGCAGAGTGCTTTTCACCAGGGCCCAGAGGCAGAGTGCCATAGGGAATGACATGCCATTTGGGATGCAGACAGGGTACGAGGAGAGGCAACGCTTTGATTATTTTGGTGAGATAAGTTCCTGACCTACAGTATTGGGAGTTCCATTGGCTTGGTCAATCTGTCCCCGTCTGAACTGATCGAACGGCAGATGTGAGGAATGTGTATTGATTACCTATCGCTCCTGATAACCTGATCTCCGCCTAGAAACGTGACTATTATTACTGGGGATCCAGTTTGTCTGATGTACATTGTATATTCTCCTTCTGTTCCCTATTGAAAATCAATGCATTGATGGTGTACACTACCCAGAATGCAATGTAATGTAATTGTTTGTAATTTATAACCTGTGTCACCTGAAATGTACTATAGGGTCTGTGTATACATTAATACATTAGACCTTTAAACACAGAAAGAAACCTGCATGTGAGTCAGTGAGACAGTAAGCAAAGCCCCAGCTGCAGCTCCTGGTTTAAAGGTCTCTGTCTCTTTAAACCGCAGTCAGCCACCTCAGCGTTGCCTGGCAACTGAAAGCATCAGCAGCTAGCTAAGAAGTTAAATTGCATCAATTGACGATTAATACTGCCACAACTCACTGGCCCTGTCTCTGTCTGTGTCTGCCTCTCCTGTTTCTGTCTTTGTTTCTCTATCTCAATTCAATTACATTTTAAGGGCTTTATTGGCACGGGAAACACATGTTTACATTACCAAAGCAAGTGAAATGAATAATAAACAGAAGGGGAAATAAACAATCAAATATGAACAGTAAACATCTGTGTCTCTCAGTTGATGATGTACTAATATTACTCCCAAATGACAGTGCTATTTTTAGTTGCAGTGTATTTCCCTTCAATACCCAATGCTCTTAACCACGACAGAGACGTTCTTCCCTTCAATACCCAATGCTCTTAACCACGACAGAGACGTTCTTCCCTTCAATACCCAATGCTCTTAACCACGACAGAGACGTTCTTCCCTTCAATACCCAATGCTCTTAACCACGACAGAGACGTTCTTCCCTTCAATACCCAATGCTCTTAACCACGACAGAGACAAGAACTTTGGCTGTGCTTAGCTGCTGGGTTTAGGATGGTCAGGATATGAACAGAAAATGACAGTTGATGTGCTGTGGTCAGAGGCGATAGGACAGCCACCTGCTGCGCATGGCCGATGTTCGGGTTGGTCTGTCTTGTCTTTTAGCCACGACAATACAGGATAAGTTCTGCACTATATTTAGTTGTGTTGGATGTGGATTGGTTATGACAACTCACAACTTACAACCAACAGCTCCACAGGTGGGGGTAATGGCCAATGATTCAAAGGTCCATGGTCATACCGTTTCAGGCTGAGGCTAGTCCAAACGGTTCACGGTCAAACCGTTACAGGCTGAGGCTAGTCCAAACGGTTCACGGTCAAACCGTTACAGGCTGAGGCTAGTCCAAACGGTTCACGGTCAAACCGTTACAGGCTGAGGCTAGTCCAAACGGTTCACGGTCACACCGTTACAGGCTGAGGCTAGTCCAAACGGTTCACGGTCAAACCGCTACAGGCTGAGGCTAGTCCAAACGGTTCACAGTCAAACCGTTACAGGCTGAGGCTAGTCCAAACGGTTCACGGTCACACCGTTACAGGCTGAGGCTAGTCCAAACGGTTCACGGTCACACCGTTACAGGCTGAGGCTAGTCCAAACGGTTCACGGTCACACCGTTACAGGCTGAGGCTAGTCCAAACGGTTCACGGTCACACCGTTACAGGCTGAGGCTAGTCCAAATGGTTCACGGTCAAACCGTTACAGGCTGAGGCTAGTCCAAACGGTTCACGGTCAAACCGTTACAGGCTGAGGCTAGTCCAAACGGTTCACGGTCAAACCGTAACAGGCTGAGGCTAGTCCAAACGGTTCACAGTCAAACCGTTACAGGCTGAGGCCAGTCCAAACGGTTCACGGTGAAACCGTTACAGGCTGAGGCTAGTCCAAACGGTTCACGGTCAAACCGTTACAGGCTGAGGCTAGTCCAAACGGTTCACGGTCAAACCGTTACAGGCTGAGGCTAGTCCAAACGGTTCACGGTCAAACCGTTACAGGCTGAGGCTAGTCCAAACGGTTCACGGTCAAACCGTTACAGGCTGAGGCTAGTCCAAACGGTTCACGGTCAAACCGTTACAGGCTGAGGCTAGTCCAAACGGTTCACGGTCAAACCGTTACAGGCTGAGGCTAGTCCAAACGGTTCACGGTCAAACCGTTACAGGCTGAGGCTAGTCCAAACGGTTCACGGTCAAACCGTTACAGGCTGAGGCTAGTCCAAACGGTTCACGGTCAAACCGCTACAGGCTGAGGCTAGTCCAAACGGTTCACAGTCAAACCGTTACAGGCTGAGGCTAGTCCAAACGGTTCACGGTCACACCGTTACAGGCTGAGGCTAGTCCAAACGGTTCACGGTCACACCGTTACAGGCTGAGGCTAGTCCAAACGGTTCACGGTCACACCGTTACAGGCTGAGGCTAGTCCAAACGGTTCACGGTCACACCGTTACAGGCTGAGGCTAGTCCAAATGGTTCACGGTCAAACCGTTACAGGCTGAGGCTAGTCCAAACGGTTCACGGTCAAACCGTTACAGGCTGAGGCTAGTCCAAACGGTTCACGGTCAAACCGTTACAGGCTGAGGCTAGTCCAAACGGTTCACGGTCAAACCGTTACAGGCTGAGGCTAGTCCAAACGGTTCACGGTCAAACCGTTACAGGCTGAGGCTAGTCCAAACGGTTCACGGTCAAACCGTTACAGGCTGAGGCTAGTCCAAACGGTTCACGGTCAAACCGTTACAGGCTGAGGCTAGTCCAAACGGTTCACGGTCAAACCGTTACAGGCTGAGGCTAGTCCAAACGGTTCACGGTCAAACCGTTACAGGCTGAGGCTAGTCCAAACGGTTCACGGTCAAACCGTTACAGGCTGAGGCTAGTCCAAACGGTTCACGGTCAAACCGTTACTATCCTGGATAAGCTGTTTGTTTTTTTTGCCCCGTGTGTTGAGAGCACAGGAGGTTGGTGGCACGTTAAGTGGGGAGGACGTGCTCGTACTGTAGTAATGGCTGAAACATTATAAATGGTTTCCCTGTTTGATACCATTCCATTCACTCCATTCCAGCCATTATTATGAGCCGTTCTGACCTCCAGCAAGCCTCGTGATTGGGAGCCATCACTCACTCTCACCAAGGGCTGTAGCAGTAAGTGGATCTGATAGGTTTGGTGAATCATTAATCATTTTGAGTCTCTCACCGAAATGTGTTTAGAGTGACTGATGGGGGAGTGGAGGTTTGAATCGTGAGAATAGTGGGGATAGGAGAGTGGGTGATGGCCCAATCATTCAATAGCAGGTCACTCTGCCCCCAAATGCATCTTATTGGGCCACTGCCTACAGTCAACCTTTGCAAAGTGGTACAGATTTGCCGACTCTGGACTCGAGAGTTGCAATTGCTTTCTTGGAAGCTGTGTCATTCAATGAATCTGTGAAACTGCATCGAAGCTGCTACTGGGAATCGCTGTATGGCAGAGACTTAACCACACCTATGATATCACTCTAATATACTCCATTTCTCTGTTTGCTATAATCGCCTGGATGCACATTGCACCAATGGCACCTTCACTGCCATATTGCACACAGAGGGCCCAAACCACATTCCCATGTGTCTTCCCAGAAGAAATATCCTCTCATTATGCAGCTTGGTACTATGTTATCTCAGCCAGTCTGACTCAGAGTCAAATGGCACACTTATTACCTATATAGTGCACTACTTTTCACCATAAGTGTGCCCTGGGGTGGCAGGGTAGCCTAGTGGTTAGAGCGTTAGACTAGTAACCGGAAGGTTGCAAGTTCAAACCCCCGAGCTGACAAGGTACAAATCTGTCGTTCTGCCCCTGAACAGGCAGTTAACCCACTGTTCCTAGGCCATCATTGAAAATAAGAATTTGTTCTTAACTGACTTGCCTAGTTAAATAAAGGTAAAAAAAAAATGTTGGGATGTACTTAGAGAGACAACCTTGGAGGCAGAACTCCAGCTTCTCTCCTGAGGTTGTTACTGAAATACAAATGGCACCCTATTCCCTATATAAAACACTACGTTTGACCAGGGCCTGTAGGCTTTATGTAGGGGATAGAGTGCCATTTGGCAGGCTGAGATTTGGATCGGCAGAAATAAAAGGAAGCACCATTGGATTACAACAGTACAGTACAACAACTATAGAGGTTGCATGATTATGGTTTATATGGGTAGAAGGTATGCACTATGTAGGGAATAGGGATAATTTGGGATCTGTGTGATATGTTCTCTTGTCTCCAGCTGGTCACCTGTCATTCTGTGAATGCCAAGAAGAGAATGGATGATTGAGGGTCATTCCAGGAAATGAGTGCTTTAACTGGTTTCACTGATGGGTCATTCCAGGAAATGAGTGCTTTAACTGGTTTCACTGATGGGTCATTCCAGGAAATGAGTCACTGATGGGTCATTCCAGGAAATTAGTCCTTTAACTGGTTTCACTGATGCCAGGAAATGAGTGCTTTAACTGGTTTCACTGATGGGTCATTCCAAGAAATTAGTCCTTTAACTGGTTTCACTGATTGGTCATTCCAGGAAATTAGTGCTTTAACTGGTTTCACTGATGGGTCATTCCAGGAAATGAGTGCTTTAACTGGTTTCACTGATGGGTCATTCCAGGAAATGAGTCACTGATGGGTCATTCCAGGAAATGAGTGCTTTAACTGGTTTCACTGATGGGTCATTCCAGGAAATGAGTGCCTTTTACATCCTTTTGATATTTTAAGTAGAAATTGTGCACCAATACTCACATTTAAAAACCTTAAATGAAGTGCCCTTTAATATAGACCACATTAAATCAGATTTTATTTTATATGAATAAAGACTTGCTAAAGGCTTGTCCCTCCGTCAAACCCCGTGTCACTTCTTTGAACCCACTTGAACCCCAATATTTTCTCCAAGTTTCACTTTGTAAATCCTGTTTATTATTTTACTAAGTGTTTTCTGAAGATGAGGACTTATTTCATGTGTTTCATTTATATCTGTCCCTCGTTTTATGTGAACACTGTTACTTGAACTGAACTCTTGTTTTCATATGGTGAAACTATTCCTTTTAAAATATATTTCTTTTTTTAAACAACTGAACGTCTAATAGTCAGATCATAGTGTAAAAGCAGGTGAGCTGGTTCTACTCCTTTTTGGACATTTTCTGGTGTTTTGTGGAGGAAAACTGAGCGGGTCGAACATAACACATCAACCCTGTTACCCAGAGATAGAAAACGATGTGTGAATCTTATATTCAAATGCCACTTCCTGTTGCACACAACAAGCTTCCATCCCCTCTGTCCTGAGGGGAGTCCTGGTTGATTTAAGAGGACATTTTCAACCCTGTTACTTCATTTGGCACTTATTATAGTCCTATTTATTTAACCTCTTGAGATGGGAAAAATCTTTCATTTTTTGATGAATTTTAACATGTGCCCTTTATGACAGAATGTTTAAAATTAGGTGAAATATATATATATATATATCATTGTCATTGTTGAAGTGTCTCGTCTTTTTAAGTGGGAAAACTTGCACAATTGGTGGCTGACTAAATACATTTTTGCCCCACTGTATATATATATATATATATTTTAAGTGGGAGTGTAGAAGAAATACATTTTTGCCCCACTGTATATATATATATATACAGTGGGGCAAAAATGTATTTAGTCAGCCACCAATTGTGCAAGTTTTCCCACTTAAAAAGACGAGACACTTCAACAATGACAGACAAAATGAGAAAACAAATCCATATTATATATATATATTTTACCAAGTTACACTTCTCAAAAGACACGGAAGTGGTGTAACGGTACCCTGAACACATTTTTTGTCTTTTCCTCGTTTCTGTCTCAATGCTGATTTTAGCACTTTCTTCTACACTCCACGGACAGTTTATTAGGTACACCACCCCATTCACAAAAATGGATCGCTCCAACAGACAGTTTGTCACGTGACCTTGGCTTGCTATTTAAAGCAGACAGAAAGGCGTCGAGGCATTCAGTCACTGTTAGATTGAACATTAGAATGGGCAAAACGAGTAACATAAGGGACTTTGAGCGTGGTATGATCGTCGGTGCCAGGCGCACCGGATCCAGTACCTCAGAAACAGACACCTTCCTGGACGTTTCACACACGACAGTGTCATGGATGTGATTTTGCAGCAGACGACCACACCAGGTTCCACTCCTATCAACTAGAAGCGGATCCAGTGGGCACGCCACCACCAACACTGGACAACTGAGGAGGTGAAAAACATCACCTGGAACATGACAGCGAGGTCAGTTTACTCGAGGGGCCTGGTCAGGCACCAGACCTCAACCCAATAGAGCATAATGGGATGAGCTGGAATGGCTGTTCACAGCATGAATGTACCGCCGTCTAATCTACAGAAACTGCATGATGCCATCGCGTCAGCATGGACCAACATCCCTGTGAAACATTTCCGACACCTTGTAGAATGCCCCAAATAATTCAGGCTGTTCTGAAGGCAAAGGGGGGGTCCAACCCTGTAGTAGATTGTTGTACCTAATAAACAGGCTAGTGAGTGTATGTGCCAGAAGTGAATGGTATTGTTTTACTGCTCTAGCTATGTGTCTCAGTCATTAGACAGAGAGGTACAATACATGTATCCTTATGTAACACACAGACAGTCAGAGTGATCTACAAGGTTCTAATTAGCTTTGTGTCCTGTTCTGTTCCAGAACCTCTTTAGTTGCAGTGTTCCAGAACCTCTTTATTTGCAGTGTTCCAGAACCTCTTTATTTGCAGTGTTCCAAAACCTCTTTATTTGCAGTGTTCCAGAACCTCTTTAGTTGCAGTGTTCCAGAACCTCTTTAGTTGCAGTGTTCCAGAACCTCTTTATTTGCAGTGTTCCAGAACCTCTTTAGTTGCAGTGTTCCAGAACCTCTTTAGTTGCAGTGTTCTGTCACTGAGTTTGTTACTGAGCATTGACTTAATCATCATTTTCTTTGGTTGTAGACTGGTTATATGTGCCTGTTGTAAATCCATGTTATATCTTTTCAACAGTACTAGGGTTGCTATGGTTCCTAGTAAATCCCTGTTGTATCTTTTGAACAGTACTAGGGTTGCTATGGTTCCTAGTAAATCACTGTTGTATCTTTTGAACAGTACTAGGGTTGCTATGGTTCCTAGTAAATCTCTGTTGTATCTTTTCAACAGTACTAGGGTTGCTATGGTTCCTAGTAAATCCCTGCTGTAGCTTTTCAGCTGTACTAGGGTTGCTATGGTTCCTAGTAAATCCCTGTTATATATTTTCAGCTGCACTAGGGTTGCTATGGTTCCTAGTAAATCAAGATGTATCTTTTCAACAGTACTAGGGTTGCTATGGTTCCTAGTAAATCCCTGTTGTAGCTTTTCAGCTGTACTAGGGTTGCTATGGTTCCTAGTAAATCCCTGTTGTAGCTTTTCAGCTGTACTAGGGTTGCTATGGTTCCTAGTAAATCCCTGTTGTAGCTTTTCAGCTGTACTAGGGTTGCTATGGTTCCTAGTAAATCCCTGTTGTAGCTTTTCAGCTGTACTAGGGTTGCTATGGTTCCTAATATTTGGAAAAGTGGCATAGGTATATGAATGATATGTTTTAGTGTGTGCTTATCCACGCATGTGTGTGGCGTCCCAGCTTGTTCATTTCTAGGTAACTGCGTATTAGCGAGTTGGTGTGACCCTGGCTGCTTTAATCTGCATCCCAAATGGCACCCTATGGGAATAGGCGCCCTGGTCAAAAGTAGTATACTACACAGGGAGTAGGGTACAATTTGGGACACAGCTGTAGTCTATCTTCCCCTGCCCGCCTGTCTGTGGCCATGTTTCTGTGTGTGTGTGGCCGTGTTTGTGTGTGTGTGTGGCCGTGTTTGTGTGTGTGTGGCCGTGTTTCTGTGTGTGTGTGTGTGTGTGTATGAGGGAGACTGAGGTACAACGTCAGCACTGGCCTTTGTTTGTTTTAAAGGGTAAAAATAACCCCAATTATTTGAGGCAATCCCAGCTCAGAGCTGACCATCATGAAGTAAAGAGATGGAAGAGAGAGAGAGAGAGACAGAGAGAGACAGAGACAGAGAGAGAGAGAGAGAGAGAGAGAGACAGAGACAGAGAGAGACAGAGAGAGGGAGAGAGAGAGAGACAGAGAGAGACAGAGAGAGAGAGAGTGAGACAGAGAGAGAGAGAGACAGAGAGAGAGAGAGAGAGACAGAGAGAGAGAGAGACAGAGAGAGAGAGAGAGAGTGAGACAGAGAGAGAGAGACAGAGAGAGACAGAGAGAGAGAGAGAGACAGAGAGAGAGAGAGAGAGTGAGACAGAGAGAGACAGAGAGAGAGAGACAGAGAGAGAGAGAGACAGAGAGAGAGAGAGAGAGAGAGAGAGTGAGACAGAGAGAGAGAGACAGAGAGAGACAGAGAGAGTGAGAGTGAGACAGAGACAGAGAAGGTCCATCACCTGAGACTAATGTACCCCACATTACCCCACAAGACATGCCACCAGAGGTCTCTTCACAGTCACCAAATCCAGAACAGACTATGGGAGGTGAACAGTACTACATAGAGCCATGACTACATGGAACTCTATTCCACATCAAGTAACTGATGTAAACAGTAGAATCAGATTTTGTTTAAACAGATAAAATACCCCTTATGGAACAATGGGGTATAAATGTATACACACACACAATAAAATATGCACTATACTCACATGTTCACATGGATTGTGTACTGTAGATATGTGGTAGTAGAGTAGAGGCCTGAGGGCACACATATATTGTGACATCTGTTATGAATGTATTGTTATGTTTAAACATGTTTTTATAACTGCCTTGATTTAGCTGGACCAGAGGAAGAGAAGCTGCTGTCTTGGCAGCAGTATATCCCTAATAAAATACAAAATGTCCTGCCTCAAAGCATCAGACAGGGACCTCAAAATGGAGTCCAATCCAAACGCACAGGCTGCATCTCAAATGGAGCCCTTCGTAGTGGCCGATTTTGGTGGTTTGGGGACTGTCTGTCAGACATGCTTTCTGATGGTGTCAAGTGACCTCAATATTTCTAAAGGTGTCCCGCAGGGGTTGATTTTGGGACCTGTCCCTCTTTACTATTTATACACTGAGTGTACAAAACATTAGGAACACCTGCTCTATCTGTGACATAGACTGACCAGGTGAATCCAGGTGAAAGCAATGATCATCCCTTATTGATGTCACTTGTTATAAGGATCGGACCCGTTTTTTTCACCAATTTAAGGCCTAAAATGACATATCCAAAGCTAACTGCCTTGTAGCTCAGGACCTGAAGCAAGGATATGACATATTAATGATACCATTTGAAAGGAAACACTTTGAAGTTTTTGGGAAATGTGAACACCAACCAGTTTCTACTTGCCATATATTTGTCAAATGTGCTCGGATGTTTCACAAAACTTCTGAACATTTTTATTCTCATAGTTTCTACAGATTGTAAATTAAAGATACATTTTTTTTTTACTTTTCAAATCACACAGCAGTGCTATTTGCTGAATCCCCAATATACAGTTGAAGTTGGAAGTTTACATACACCTTAACCAAATACATTTTAACTCCGTTTTTCTTGACTTTGTTGTCCTTTGAAAGTATGTTTGGGATCATTGTCCATTTGGAAGACCCATTTGTGACCAAGCTTTAACTTCCTGACTGATGTCCTGAGATGTTGCTTCAATATATCCACATAATTTTCCTGCCTCATGATGCCATCTATTTTGTGTTGTGCACCAGTCCCTCCTGCAGCAAAGCACCCCCACAACATGATGCTGCCACACCCATTCTTCACGTTTGGGATGGTGTTCTTCGGCATGCAAGCCTCATCCCTTTTTCCTCCAAACATAACGATGGTCATCATGGCCAAACAGTTCTATTTTTGTTTCATCAGACCTGGGATATTTCTCCAAAAAGTGCGATCTTTGTCCCCATGTGCAGTTGCAAACCGTAGTCTGGCTTGTTTATGGTGGTTTTGGAGCAGTGGCTTCTTCCTTCCTGAGCGGCCTTTCAGGTCATGTCAATATAGGACTCGTTTTACTGTGGATATAGATACTTTTGCACCTGTTTCCTCCAGAATGTATACAAGGTCCTTTGCTGTTGTTTCTGGGATTGATTGGCACTTTTTGCACCAAAGTACCTTCATTTCTAGGAGACAGAACGCGTCTCCTTCCTGAGCGGTATGACAGCTGCATGGTCCCATGATGTTTATGCTTGCGTACTATTGTTTGTACAGATGAACGTGGTACCTTCAGGCGTTTTGAAATTGCTCCCAAGGATGAACCAGACTTGTGGAGGTCTACAAAAAAAATGCTGAGGTCTTGGCTGATTTCTTTTGATTTCCCCATGATGTCAGGCAAAGAGGCACTGAGTTTGAAGGTAGGCCTTGAAATACATCCACAGGTGCACCTCCAATTACCTCAAATTATGTCAATTAGCCTATCAGAAGCTTCTAAAGACATGACATCATTTTCTGGAATTTTCCAAGCTGTTTAAAGGCACAGTCAACTTCGTGTATATTAACTTCTAACCCATTGGAATTGTGATACAGTGAATTATAGGTGAAATAATTGTCTGTAAACAATTGTTGGACAAATTACTTGTGTCATGCACAAAGTAGATGTCCTAACCGACTTGCCAAAACTATAGTTTGTTAACAAGAAACTTGTGGAGCGGTTGAAAAATTTGACTCCAACTTAAGTGTATGTAAACTTCCGACTTCAACTGTATATAACATTCTATTGATTACAAGAATTTTGTACAATCATTTAAATATAATCCGATGTTGTTTTGTGTGTCAGTTCATAAAACATATGCCATGGACATCGAAAATCTCTTCCCAACTATTTTGCAACCTGTATGGCACAGCTGTCATTTTTTTGGTCCTGATATGAAACTGGTATCGTTATTAATTTATCATAATTTTCTTTAACCAGTTTTGTTCTTTAATGCAGGGCCGACAGGCAAGTTCCTTACCTTCTCACCCTTCAACTTGCCTCTTCCATTTTTGCAGAAATGTTGCAATTTTGCAATTCTGGATTGAGCAAACTTTTTCATACATTTTTGTTAGCTGCATGTGTGACAACTCCACCAGTCCTATTTATGATAGAATTTACAAAGATTATATCGTTTTCAAATATTGTTTCCAAAAATATATATATATTTTAAAATAAATTAGTTTATTTGAGTTGAACCATCATATTTGGTCCGTCTTTTCTGGTGGATTAAACTGAAATTACAAATAACTTTCTATTGGTTGTTAATTTTTTTGGGACATTTTGAAGATCATTTCATTTTCAAGTAACCGAAAGTGAGAGGATGTAATCTGAATAATGGGAAAAAGGTCATTCTTGAACACGATGTGAGCCATTCTTACTAATCTGCTAGAGAACCCGTTCGGTGTTAGGTATAGCTTTTGTATGACTGAAGCCTTTAGTGACTAATGCTTTAATACTTGATATTTCTGCCCTCCAAATTCATATTCATTATATAATGAATAGGCCTGTTTAATTTTGTCTGCCATTTTAAATAAAATGTCATATTTTCTTCTCATATAATTACAAAACAAGTTATGTGTAGGCCATTAGCAAATAGGGACACTGGGATATGACTAAAGAGTTAATCAGGGTGATTTTTTGCAAATAAACAGGTATTTTCCTTTCCATGTTTGCAAGACCTTATTATTTTTTTCTAACTTTCTATAAAAATGTAGTGAGATACTTTCTTTCTTTTTGGATATGAAGACCTAGTATGTCCACTTCACTGTCAGACCATTTTATTGGTGAACTACACGGTAATGTAAAAGTTATATTTTTTAGAGATCCAATATATAATATGGTACACTTAACCTCCATAGAGGTTAGATCAATTATATAGATCCTCCATGAATCATCAGTGTACAATGACACCTTTGTTTTTAAGCCCTGGATTTCTTATCCCTTAATATTATTGTTGGATCTGATTTTAACAGCTAACGAATAGATATGCCGATAGTGGACATCCTTGTTTCTCTCCTCTTGACAGTTGAATACTTTCTGTGAAGTAGCCATTATTTACTATTTTACACCTAGGGTTACTACACATAACTTTAACCCATTGTATAAGAGATTCTCCAAAATTATAATTTTCCAGGCATTTATTGTAATGGCTGTTGGAAGGAGTGGAGGACCAATGTGCAGCATGGTACGTGTTCATCTTTATTATTGGAACTGAACACTGATTTAACAAAAATAACAAAGAGAATGAACAAAAAACCAAAACAGTTCTGTCTGGTGCAGAAAGACACAAAACAGAAAACAACTACCCACAAAAACCCAGTGGGAAAAAGCTACCTAAGTATGGTTCTCAATCAGAGACGACGATAGACAGCTGCCTCTGATTGAGAACCACACCCCGCCAAACAACAAAGAAATAGAAAACATAGAAACTGAACATAGAATGCCAACCCTAGTCACACCCTGGCCTAACCAAAATAGAGAATAAAAGCCTCTCTATGGCCAGGGCGTGACATTTACGGTATATATAAATTCCAGTTATACTTTATCAAAAGCCTTTTCAAAGTTGGCTATGAAAACAAACCAGGCCTGGTTTCCCAGATTTGTCATAGTGTTCTATTGTTTCTAGTACTTGTCTCATATTATCTCCAATGTATCGTCCATGTTAAAAACCTGTCTGATATCCGACAATACCTTTTGAATTGTATGCGCTATGCATTTTGCTTGAATTTTTGCATCATAACACTGAAGTGTTTAATTGGACTGGATCTTTATATTTACTACCTGGGTCCTGTATCAGTAATAGTAAATCAGACCTTCTTGTTGAGTGTCTGATAATCTACCATGTATATAAGAGTGGTTAAAACATGCTAATAACAGTCCTCTGCGTACATCAGAAAATGTTTGATATACCTCAACTGTTATGCCAAACAGCCCTGGAGTTTTCCCAGAGTTAAAGGCTTTAATGGCGTCAAGAAGTTCCTCCTCTGTAATTTGGCCTTCACACGAGTCTTTCTGTGCAGCTGTTCATTTTACATTATTTAAAGAAAAAAAATCCTGACAATTAACTTCAGTTAGTGAAGAATGAGGAGACTGAAACGAAAACATATTCTTAAAGTACTTTACTTCCGCTTTCAAAATATAGTTTGGTGACTCCATCATTTGTAACAAGTTTCAGTAAATTATTTTTGGTAGCATTTCTATGTTGAAGATTATTATTTAATTTTTTACTATTTGTGGGCATTTTACCTGCTATTCCAACCAGTGTGCTTTATTTTTATACTATATTACACTGGATCTTTCTAGAATAAGTTCCTCCAATTCATTTTGTTTTTCCTCTAAACTTATTCTGTGCCTCTATGGTGGTTTTTATTGCCACCTGTCTGTTCTGTTAGTCCTTCCATTTCCTTTGTTAAGATGGACTCTTTTGACCTAAATCGCTTTTGTTTTATAAATGAGTATTGGATTTCATTGCCTCTAAAGGCACATTTAAAAGTGTCTCACACAATAAGGGGATCTGCTTTACCTATGTTACGTCGTAAAAAGTATGTTATTAATTATTCTGTCTTGTTTAAAAACAAGTTGTCATCCAATAGGTTTTGATTCAATTTCCAATATAATTCTGTAACAGTAGTGTACATGCCAATTATTTGATGGTCTAACCACATTCTGTCCCCTATCAACACTTTTGATGCCAGCGAGAATGACATAAGAAAGTAATCAAGACAACTAGCTTGATTAAGCCTCCGCCATGTATCTCTCACTAGGTCAGGGTATTAAACCTCCTCCATGTATCTCTCACTAGGTCAGGGTATTAAGCCTCCGCCATGTATCTCTCACTAGGTCAGGGTATTAAGCCTCCGCCATGTATCTCTCACTAGGTCAGGGTATTAAGCCTCCTCCATGTATCTCTCACTAGGTCAGGGTATTAAGCCTCCGCCATGTATCTCTCACTAGGTCAGGGTATTAAACCTCCTCCATGTATCTCTCACTAGGTCAGGGTATTAAACCTCCGCCATGTATCTCTCACTAGGTCAGGGTATTAAGCCTCCTCCATGTATCTCTCACTAGGTCAGGGTATTAAACCTCCTCCATGTATCTCTCACTAGGTCAGGGTATTAAACCTCCTCCATGTATCTCTCACTAGGTCAGGGTATTAAACCTCCTCCATGTATCTCTCACTAGGTCAGGGTATTAAACCTCCATGTATCTCTCACTAGGTCAGGATATTAAACCTCCTCCATGTATCTCTCACTAGGTCAGGGTATTAAACCTCCATGTATCTCTCACTAGGTCAGGATATTAAACCTCCTCCATGTATCTCTCACTAGGTCAGGGTATTAAACCTCCATGTATCTCTCACTAGGTCAGGGTATTAAACCTCCTCCATGTATATCTCACTAGGTCAGGGTATTAAACCTCCTCCATGTATATCTCACTAGGTCAGAGTATTTAAGCCTCCACATATCCACTAGCACCATCATATCCATGATATTCCTGATTTCCTTTAAGTGCATGATGGTTGTAGTTTGTAGTGTGATTTCCTTTACGGTCCATAGAGGTATTTAAAATCGTATTATAATCTCCCACCATAATAATAGTATTTCATTGCTTGTAGGCTTGATCGATTATTATATATATTTTCAAAGAAGCTTGGATCATCATTATTTGGACCGTATAGATTAATGAGCCATATCTGTTTATGGTTCAATAACATATTTAAAAGAATCCATCTACCTTGCAGATCTGTTTGGATAGTTTGCACATTCGGATCAAAATGATTGTTAATCAATATCATCACCCCATTTGAGTTTCTTTGCACATAGAAGAAGTATCCCACCCCCCCCCCCCCGTCCTTTTTCCACTCAACTTCATCTAAAATTGTTGACTGAGATTCCTGTAAACAATAGATATTGTATTCCTTCTCTTATAGCCTGGTAAATACTGATAATCGTTTCTTTTTATCTGCTAAGCCATTACAGTTATAACTGGCTATACTTATTTCACCAATTACCATAATGAGACACAACTTTCACATCTATTTATCATAATATATGCTTGGTAAACTTATCCTTAAAAAGTGAGTAAAGAGTAAACCTCCAATTGTTCTCCGTTACCCACTAAAACCTCCCCCCATCCCAAGTTGATTTGTCATCCCAGTGACCGGCAGACCATCCCTGCCCACCGGGAACCCAAGTCCCTCCGGAGACCGGGACCCATCAATTGAAAAGAGGACACTATGCTACCTACAGGACAGAAGCAGATCAACAGCCAAATACATTTCCAACACCGTCACCTCTATTATACTGTATATATATATGTATATAGTTATAAAAAATAAAAAATAAGATATTCAGTGCATTCGGAAAGAATTCAGACCTCTTTGACTTTTTCCACAGTTTGTTACGTTACAGCCTTAATCTAAAATGGATTCAATAAATGTTTTGTTTCCATTCATCATCCTTGAGATTTTTTTTCTACAACTTGATTGGAATCCACCTGTGGTAAATTCAATTGATTGGTCATGATTTGGAATTTAACACACTTGTCTTTATAAGGTCCTATGGTTGACAGTGCATGTCAGAGCTAAAACCAAGACATGAGGTCGAAGGAATTGTCTGTTGAGCTCCGAGACAGGATTGTGTCGAGGCACAGATCGATTTTTGACCTTTATAAATAAGGTCTATGCCACATACCCCCTCTATTCGAGAGGATAATGATTAGTTTGATTATAATGATGGATGATGACAATGGTAATGACGATGATGATGGTGATGATGATGGTAATGACGATGATGATGGTAATGATGATGACGATGGTAAGGGTAATGGTGATGACGACGGTAATGATGATGGTGATGGTAATGATGATGACGATGGTAATGATGATGACGGTGGTAATGATGATGATGACGGTGGTAATGATGATGACGATGGTAATGATGATGACGATGGTAATGATGATGGCGGTGGTAATGATGATGAGGATGGTAATGATGATGACGATGGTAATGATGATGACGATGGTAATGATGATGATGACGGTGGTAATGATGATGATGATGGTAATGATGATGACGATGGTAATGATGATGATGACGGTGGTAATGATGATGACGATGGTAATGATGATGACGATGGTAATGATGATGACGTTGGTAATGATGATGACGATGGTAATGATGATGACGATGGTAATGATGATGAGGATGGTAATGATGATGACGGTGGTAATGATGATGACGATGATGGTAATGATGATGATGACGGTGGTAATGATGATGAGGATGGTAATGATGATGACGATGGTAATGATGATGACGATGGTAATGAAGATGATGATTTTCGATAATAATCATAATGATCCTGTGTCTCTCTGTACAGGTGAAACAGATCATGGAGGAGGCGGTGACTAAGAAGTTTGTCCACGAAGACAGCAGCCACATCATCGGCCTGTGCAGTAAGTACACACACACATACGCGCTCCCTCTCTGAGAGCTCCTCAGCTGATAATGTAGTGACTCTGGGGGAAGGACAGTATTTGACGTCACCTCTGGCACAGCAATGGAAAGTTAATAACCACACTGGAGTCAATGGAAACTCATTTTAGAGGTTCCCTGGTTGCACAACATGTACTTTCTCCAAGAAAGACAGATGTGTGTGTGTGTGTGTGTGTGGCCTCTGTAATGCAGTCAGTATCTTCTGGAAGGACTTGCAGTGGAGTGGAGGGTTTTACGTAGTTTCCGGCCGGATGGCTGCGAGCCGGTGAGCTGGCGAGTTGGTGACTCACACCTTGAGGACCGAATTTGCTAACGCCACACCGGGGGGGGGGGGGGGGGGGGTGGTTAGCCACTGCATATCTTCCACTGTGTGTGTGTGTAGTGCAGTGTTATATCTTCCCTTCAGGGCCAGGACAGAGCCGTAGAGTTTGACCAGGGCTCATACACACTATGTAGGGTGCTATTTTGAGAAGGAGAAAGATAGATATTCATGGGTCTGGGAAAATGACAACCAGGGAACAGTGCAGTCTGGTGATTGAACTATCAGGTTGTAATTATAGCCATTTAAAGGTGCAATCTGGAGTTGCTACATCCATTTTTGGACTTATATATTAATGATATGTACATGTTGATTCATGGAAGAATATAACTTATAAATGCCTCGTGAGCCTAGTTCAACTGTCACACTCCATCAGAACCCTTAATATAAGCTTGTTTTACTTCAATGTTTGCAAACAATGTGATTGTAAACAAACACTGTATGGTCTCCAAACATGGTTACAAATATAATTTGGATTAGGCTTGGGCGGGATTCAGATTGTCATACCTTCATACCGACCTTGTGCCATCTCGGGATGTTTGGTAGTACCGGCACTGAACACAAGGAGAGGTATTTTCAAACCCCACTGAGTCTCTTTAATCCGAAAGGTTAGCAATGCTAACAAGTATATGTAAAATCCCATAGAGAATGCTAGCTAAATACTAACGAGCGCATTGCGAACATTTTATACAGTTTCTGACATAAACTATTTGCAGGACAGACGTACTAGCTAATAAAGTTACACAAGTAACTCAAAAATGCATCTCACAGTTTGCTGCACGCACATAACAAATATGAGACAGCAAGGCTTTGATCCAGGAGGGGATTCTCTGCTGTTACCAAACACTTGATTTTGCAAGAAGCTAACAAGCTAGATAGCTAACTACTGTTAGTACAACTGCAGCGCATTTAGCACATTGTAGACCGTTAAACTTAATAGTTATAAGATATCTAGCTGTCAAACATTTAGTTGTGAATTTAATACTGTAATTAGATCGTGCTACTCAACAGTGACTCACAAGAAATGAAGAATGCAATATGCTTTATCTCCTAACGTATTTCACAAGTTGACTGCAGGTATTTACTTAAAAAGTAGTAAAAAAAAAATATATATATATATATATACATATATACACACATCAAAGAAAATAGTTGAAACAGTATTGACAGTATTGAAAAACCATCCCGTGGCTATTTCCAAATATCCCAGTATACGGTATACCGCCCAAGCCTAATTTTGATACCATGGATGGTCCGTCCTTGCATCCATTGCATTGTCCCTTTTAACAATAGAGACGGTTCAGTACAGATGATGCTGTCGTGGCAGCTGGAGCTAGTGAGGAGCGAGGACATCCTTTGTACATCGTTAATGTGATAAATACTATTCATTTGTCCGACAGCGCTTTTAAGATGATCTGTAGTCCACAGTAGCATGTGAGTCATATCTTCATCTGTATTGGAGCCGAATGGAGCCGTATTCCCTTAGGGATAGGGTGCAATTTGGGACACAGCCATATGAGAGCTGGCCAAATGGAGCCGTATTCCCTTAGGGATAGGGTGCAATTTGGGACACAGCCATATGAGAGCTGGCCAAATGGAGCCGTATTCCCTTAGGGATAGGGTGCAATTTGGGACACAGCCATATGAGAGCTGGCCAAATGGAGCCGTATTCCCTTAGGGATAGGGTGCAATTTGGGACACAGCCATATGAGAGCTGGCCAAATGGAGCCGTATTCCCTTAGGGATAGGGTGCAATTTGGGACACAGCCATATGAGAGCTGGCCAAATGGAGCCGTATTCCCTTAGGGATAGGGTGCAATTTGGGACACAGCCATATGAGAGCTGGCCAAATGGAGCCGTATTCCCTTAGGGATAGGGTGCAATTTGGGACACAGCCATATGAGAGCTGGCCAAATGGAGCCGTATTCCCTTAGGGATAGGGTGCAATTTGGGACACAGCCATATGAGAGCTGGCCAAATGGAGCCGTATTCCCTTAGGGATAGGGTGCAATTTGGGACACAGCCATATGAGAGCTGGCCAAATGGAGCCGTATTCCCTTAGGGATAGGGTGCAATTTGGGACACAGCCATATGAGAGCTGGCCAAATGGAGCCGTATTCCCTTAGGGATAGGGTGCAATTTGGGACACAGCCATATGAGAGCTGGCCAAATGGAGCCGTATTCCCTTAGGGATAGGGTGCAATTTGGGACACAGCCATATGAGAGCTGGCCAAATGGAGCCGTATTCCCTTAGGGATAGGGTGCAATTTGGGACACGGCCATATGAGAGCTGGCCAAATGGAGCCGTATTCCCTTAGGGATAGGGTGCAATTTGGGACACGGCCATATGAGAGCTGGCCAAATGGAGCCGTATTCCCTTAGGGATAGGGTGCAATTTGGGACACGGCCATATGAGAGCTGGCCAAATGGAGCCGTATTCCCTTAGGGATAGGGTGCAATTTGGGACACGGCCATATGAGAGCTGGCCAAATGGAGCCGTATTCCCTTAGGGATAGGGTGCAATTTGGGACACAGCCATATGAGAGCTGGCCAAATGGAGCCGTATTCCCTTAGGGATAGGGTGCAATTTGGGACACGGCCATATGAGAGCTGGCCAAATGGAGCCGTATTCCCTTAGGGATAGGGTGCAATTTGGGACACGGCCATATGAGAGCTGGCCAAATGGAGCCGTATTCCCTTAGGGATAGGGTGCAATTTGGGACACAGCCATATGAGAGCTGGCCAAATGGAGCCGTATTCCCTTAGGGATAGGGTGCAATTTGGGACACAGCCATATGAGAGCTGGCCAAATGGAGCCGTATTCCCTTAGGGATAGGGTGCAATTTGGGACACAGCCATATGAGAGCTGGCCAAATGGAGCCGTATTCCCTTAGGGATAGGGTGCAATTTGGGACACAGCCAATATGAGAGCTGGCCAAACACAGCCCTGTTCCTTACATGTCAAAAATAATACATTTCTTACCGATATGTTATGAGTTCCTTCAAGTGCTCCCACGACTTATCTGAACATTCAACTTGGGGTTATTTATACATTTGTGTTATGTATACGTTTGCGTTACGTAGCTAGAGACTGAGTTTCTGGTGAAAGAAGGAGCCAGTTGTCCACATTTCCATCTAGTTAACAAGCTGTGGGCCGTTTGGAGGGTCAGCCAACGCAGGCGGGGGTGTCTTAGCTCCTAACTCCTAGCCTACGGACCAACGGATCGATGGGAAAATTACCATCCTCCTCCTGAATCACTTGGTCTCTGTCTAAAATGGCACCCTATTCCCTATTGTAGACTCTGGTCAAAAGTAGTGTACTATATAGGGGAACAGGGTGCATTTGGGACTTACCCTAGCATATTATGTCAAAAGTGAGCTGCTTGGCGGACGGTGTGGGGGCGAGGGGAGGAGACGAGGGGAAGTTGGGCTGCAATTATCATTTCAATATTTTACAGTGCCGGGAATATAAAATGGTAAATAATGCCCGGAAGTGCAAAGGGAATTTAAGTCTTTACTGGTTTTAATTTTGTTGTCTCATTTGAATGAGTAATGGCATAATTAGGCCAACCTCGTGGGATAGTGTACTGTGTGTGTGTGTGTGTACTGTGTGTGTGTGTACGTGTACTGTGTACTGTGTGTGTGTGTGTGTACGTGTACTGTGTACTGTGTACTGTGTGTGTGTACGTGTACTGTGTACTGTGTGTGTGTGTGTGTGTACTGTGTACTTTGTGTGTGTGTACTGTGTACTGTGTGTGTGTGTACTGTGTACTGTGTGTGTCTGTGTGTGTGTGTGTACTGTGTGTGTCTGTGTGTGTGTGTGTACTGTGTACTGTGTGTGTCTGTGTGTGTGTACTGTGTACTGTGTGTGTCTGTGTGTGTGTGTGTGTGTGTGTGTGTGTGTACTGTGTACTGTGTGTGTCTGTGTGTGTGTGTGTACTGTGTGTGTCTGTGTGTGTGTGTGTACTGTGTGTGTCTGTGTGTGTGTGTGTGTGTGTGTGTGTGTGTGTGTGTGTGTGTCTGTGTGTGTGTGTGTGTCTGTGTGTGTGTGTGTGTACTGTGTACTGTGTGTGTACTGTGTGTGTGTGTGTGTGTGTGTGTGTGTGTCTGTGTGTGTGTGTGTGTGTGTGTCTGTCTGTGTGTGTGTGTGTGTGTGTGTGTGTGTGTGTGTGTGTGTGTGTGTGTGTGTGTGTGTGTGTGTGTGTGTGTGTGTGTGTGTCTGTGTGTGTGTGTGTGTGTGTCTGTGTGTGTGTGGTTAATATACACGGAGTGTAACAAAACATTATGACATGAAACCAGGTGAAATGATCCCTTATTGATGTCACCTGTTAAATCTATGATCCCTTATTGATGTCACCTGTTAAATCTATGATCCCTTAATGATGTCACCTGTTAAATCTATGATCCCTTATTGATGTCACCTGTTAAATCCACTTCAATCAGTATAGATGAAGGGGAGGAGACGGGTTAAAGAAGGAGTTTTAAGCCTTGAGACAGTTGAGACATGGATTGTGTATTCAGTGCCATTCAGAGGGTGAATGGACAAGACAACATATTTAAGTGTCTTTGAACTGGGTTTGGTAGTAGGTGCCAGGCGCACCGGTTTGTGTCAAGAACTGCAACGCTGCTGGGCTTTTCACACTCAACTAGATGTCGGCCGATTATGATTTTTCAATGCTGATACCGATTATTGGAGGACCAGAACAAAAAAAAGCCGATACCGATTAATCTGACAATTTTTTGTATTTATTTGTAATAATGACAATTACAACAATACTGAATTAACTTATTTTAACTTAATATAATACATCAATAAAAATCTATTTAGCCTCAAATAAATAATGAAACATGTTCAATTTGGTTTAAATAATGCAAAAACAAAGTGTTGGAGACGAAAGTAAAAGTGCAATATGTGCCATGTAAAATATGTGCCATGTAAAAAAGCTAACGTTTCAGTTCCTTGCTCAGGTTACAGAACAGAACACCCATATCTATTCTATTCTATTTCCTCCTGAACAGAACACCCGTAGCTATTGTATTATATTTCCTCATGAACAGAACACCTGTATCTATTATATTATGTTATATTTCCTCCTGAACAGAGCACCCATATCTATTCTATTCTATTTCCTCCTGAACAGAACACCCGTAGCTATTCTATTATATTTCCTCCTGAACAGAACACCCATATCTATTCTATTCTATTCTATTTCCTCCTGAACAGAACACCTGTATCTATTATATTTCCTCCTGAACAAAACACCTGTATCTATTATATTTCCCCCTGAACAGAACACCTGTATCTATTATATTTCCCCCTGAACAGAACACCTGTATCTATTATATTTCCTCCTGAACAGAACACCCATATCTATTCTATTCTATTTCCTCCTGAACAGAACACCCGTAGCTATTGTATTATATTTCCTCCTGAACAGAACACCCATATCTATTATATTCTATTTCCTCCTGAACAGAACACCCGTAGCTATTGTATTATATTTCCTCCTGAACAGAACACCCATATCTATTCTATTCTATTTCCTCCTGAACAGAACACCCGTAGCTATTGTATTATATTTCCTCCTGAACAGAACACCTGTATCTATTCTATTCTGTTCTATTAAGTTTCTTCCTGAACAGAATACCTGTATTTAATATATTCTGTTCTATTTCCTCCTGAACAGAACACCTGTATCTGTTCTGTTCTATTTCCTCCTGAACAGAACACCTTTATCTATTATATTCTGCCTGCCTGCGTGTGTGTGTCTGTGACTCCTTGTGTGTATGTGTGTCTGTTTGTATCAGATTGCTTCAGTGAATGGAGATGAGGTGCAGCAGCTGCTGTGAATGATTGCAGTCTGACTGACAGACCCTTACATAATACACACTAATTGTTGCACAACTTCTAAGGACTCTCTACAATCCATCTGCAGAAGGACTCTCTACAATGCCTCTGCATTAAAAATAGCCATTTTTGGGGTACGGATAACCAGAAAAGAGTAATCCCATTGTGATACATGGAGGAAGTGGTTGTATTTTATTGTACGTTGTTTTGACGTTGCCCTCTTTGGGTACAGCAAGCCCATCCCCCTCTCCCTGCCTCCCCTTGCCTCCTTGGTCAGAGAGAGGTCGTAAATTCCTGAGAAGACCCTGCCTCATGGCCACACAGTATAAGAGAGAGTGAATTTTCATAGAGAACAAAGGAATTTCTTCCAACTCACAGAACTTGAGGTCCGAACAAATGTCATGTTCCGGACAAGGTATAAAAGATCGGTGAAGAATCCAGCTACGAACTGGTCCGTTTGGTACAACTTGGGGAAGCTCATGGGAGACGGTGTGGCCACATTACCATAAAGCTGTTTATATAATAGCCTCAGATATGAGGCTTACATCTAATTGTTGTATAAGATGAATTAGTGAGTATGATACTGTTTACACAATTTTACAATGTGATTTTGGACTGTTTAATGAAGGAAAATCCAAATCCCTTTTGAGTTGAACTAAATCAGAGGACCGTCCCTGAGCCCAGTTAGGGTCGGGCATCCTGGGACAGCCCCTTTTCTGCAATTCCGAATAAAACCCAACTTTGAGAAATTATCACCAGACCGTGTTTCTCTCAATCACGGCAGTACAAAGGTTGCAGACCATTGCTGAATCTTTTAACCATACCACGTGGTTAAACTCTTAGACTATTGATACCGACAGAATAAGAACAAGTCTTTGATATTAATTGCTAGTCTGCTAGCTAGGAATTCGGTATCATTGAACTCGAAGAACGGCAACCGCCGAAACATTCGATCTACAACAACATGAATGAATGTCACTCTGAACAATCCACTCTAACCACAACAGAGAGAGAGAGAGAGAGAGAGACGGACAATTCTACAAAATAAACAAAAGCTGACCCCCACTCTCCCTTTTGTCCAAGCCGCGATGCCGGTTTAGTCCACTAGGGGCACATTCCCTTATCATTACTTGTAACCATATTTACTGTGTTTGTTTATGCATTGCTGTGAATTACTTAGTTAGTAAATAAATGATTTAAGACAATTGATGTATGGATGACTCATAGTGAAGACTGGGTTCGTGCAGATAACCAACCATTTACGACGTTTGGAATGAGACTAACGTGACGTAAAGTAAATCATTCATTAATCAGAAGACTATTGATCAGATATGAAAATATCTGAAAGGTTATATTAGGAAATTATAACCTTGTAATCTGAATATTTTCTTTGGTGCCCCGACTTCCTAGTTAATTACAGTTACATGATTAATGAGTTTAATCGCGTAATACTACTTACAGGGAATCTTTGATAAAACTAAGTCTTCAATTTAATGATAGTAAAGACACGACAACGCGTTTGGTGGATTAAATGCAAGATGGTACTGGAGGATAGTTGAATAAAATAGATTAGTCACAGTATTGAACAATGAGTGAAATTAATGGATGGCAAAAGACGAGCGGCTGTACTTCCTGGTTATGACATCATAGTGCTGATGTCATTGATTGGGTAGTTGGTTATTTAGTGATTAGATGTGTGTGTGTGTGTCATTCATTGTCTATGTTGGTTAAAGTTAAATAAAGGGCTTGAACCTTTTAAAATGGACAATTAGCTTGTTATTCCTGTTTCTCTTCGACAGCTCATGTGTTTCATGGACACAGGGTACAGACAGAGTTGAGTTACTTTAGCCATGTGTGTTTGTGTGTCTGTTTGCTGGTGAATAGAACTAATTGAGAGTGACGAGTCACCGGAGACCATAGAGAAGCTTCAGCTATTCATATTTCACACACTCACACACACACACACAAACACAAACAAACAAACAAACAAACAAACAAACACACACACACACACACACACACACACACACACACACACACACACACACACACACACACACACACAAACACAAACACAAACAAACACACACACACACACACACACACACACACACACACACACACAGGCTAATTGAGAATGATGCCAGCTGGAAGCCACTGGAGACCAGGGAGAAGCTTCAGGTATTCCACTGATTATAGCTGGTCTCCATGACAACCCGGCTATCCTCCACACAGACATGTGTAGTCTGCACCCTGTGGAACAGAATAACATGCACTCACACACACAAATACATGCACACACACAAATACATGCACACACACACTTATATAACACGGCAGTCTCGTCTCTGTCGGTGGTCCTGGTTGAGTTTTATTCCAGAAGACGTGTTGTGGTGCCCTCTGGTCGGAATTAACGTTAGCTACGTGTTGTGGTGCCCTGGTCGGAGCTAACGCTAGCTACGTGTTGTGGTGCCCTGGTCGGAGCTAATGCTAGCTACGTGTTGTGGTGCCCTGGTCGGAGCTAACGCTAGCTACGTGTTGTGGTGCCCTGGTCGGAGCTAACGCTAGCTACGTGTTGTGGTGCCCTGGTCGGAGCTAACGCTAGCTACGTGTTGTGGTGCCCTGGTCGGAGCTAACGCTAGCTACATGTTGTGGTGCCCTGGTCGGAACTAACGCTAGCTACGTGTTGTGGTGCCCTGGTCGGAGCTAACGCTAGCAGTGCCCATCATCATCATTGTCACACCCTGACCATAGTTTGCTTTGTATGTTTCTATGTTTTGTTTGGTCAGGGTGTGATCTGAGTGGGCATTCTATGTTGTGTGTCTAGTTTGTCTGTTTCTGTGTTTGGCCTGATATGGTTCTCAATCAGAGGCAGGTGTTAGTCATTGTCTCTGATTGGGAACCATATTTAGGTAGCCTGTTTGGTGTTGGGTTTTGTGGGTGATTGTTCCTGTCTCTGTGTTTGCACCAGATAGGGCTGTTTTGGGTTTTCACGTTTCTTGTTTTGTTAGTTTGTTCATGTGTAGTTCTTCAGGTGCTTCTACACCTGCATTGCTTGCTGTTTGGGGTTTTAGGCTGGGTTTCTGTACAGCACTTTGAGATATCAGCTGATGTACGAAGGGCTATATAAATCAATTTGATTGGATTTGATTTGATTTAGTTGCTTTATTAAAGAACCATGAATAGTAACCACACAGCATTTTGGTCCTCCTCGCCTTCAACGCAAGAAAACCGTTACAATCATTATAGTTTTATAGCAGTGCTCATCACCATCATTGTAGTCTGAGAGCAGTGCTCATCACTGTCATTGTAGTCTGAGAGCAGTGCTCATCACGTCATTATAGTTTTATAGCAATGCGCATCATGTCATTATAGCCTGAGAGCAGTGCTCATCACGTCATTATAGTCTGAGAGCAGTGCTCATCATGTCATTATAGTCTGAGAGCAGTGCTCGTCACGTCATTATAGTCTGAGAGCAGTGCTCATCACCATCATTGAAGTCTGAGAGCAGTGCTCATCACATCATTATAGTCTGAGAGCAGTGCTCATCACATCATTATAGTTTTATAGGAGTGCTCATCACCATCATTGTAGTCTGAGAGCAGTGCTCATCACATCGTTATAGTCTGAGAGCAGTGCTCATCATGTCATTATAGTTTTATGGCAGTGCTCATCATCATCATCATAGTTTTATAGCAGTGCTCATCACGTCATTATAGTCTGAGAGCAGTGCTCATCACGTCATTATAGTTTTATAGCGGTGCTCATCACATCATTGTAGTCTGAGAGCAGTGCTCATCACGTCATTATAGTTTTATAGCAGTGCTCATCACCATCATTATAGTCTGAGAGCAGTGCTCATCACGTCATTATAGTCTGAGAGCAGTGCTCATCATCATCATTGACACCCAGAGTTTGTGTGTGTGTGTGTGTGTGTGTCTGATTGTGTGGGAGTGAGAGCGGTGGGAATCAGCGGTTGAAAGAAGGAGCGGAAGGGAGAGAGAAAGAGAGTGTGGGAGAGGGAGGATAGAGGGATTATAACAGGAAACCTGATGTTAAAGGAGAGGGAGGATAGAGGGATTATAACAGGAAACATGATGTTAAAGGAGAGGAGAGATAGAGGGATTATAACAGGAAACATGATGTTAAAGGAGAGGAGGGATTATAACAGGAAACATGATGTTAAAGGAGAGGGAGGATAGAGGGATTATAACAGGAAACATGATGTTAAAGGAGAGGAGGGATAGAGGGATTATAACAGGAAACATGATGTTAAAGGAGAGGAGGGATTATAACAGGAAACATGATGTTAAAGGAGAGGAGGGATTATAACAGGAAACATGATGTTAAAGGAGAGGAGGGATTATAACAGGAAACATGATGTTAAAGGAGAGGAGGGATTATAACAGGAAACATGATGTTAAAGGAGAGGAGGGATTATAACAGGAAACCTGATGTTAAAGGAGAGGAGGGATAGAGGGATTATAACAGGAAACCTGATGTTAAAGGAGAGGAGGGATTATAACAGGAAACCTGATGTTAAAGGAGAGGAGGGATTATAACAGGAAACCTGATGTTAAAGGAGAGGAGGGATTATAACAGGAAACCTGATTTTAAAGGAGAGGGAGGATAGAGGGATTATAACAGGAAACCTGATGTTAAAGGAGAGGAGGGATTATAACAGGAAACATGATGTTAAAGGAGAGGAGGGATTATAACAGGAAACATGATGTTAAAGGAGAGGAGGGATTATAACAGGAAACCTGATGTTAAAGGAGAGGAGGGATTATAACAGGCAACCTGATGTTAAAGGAGAGGAGAGATAGAGGGATTATAACAGGAACCCTGATGTTAAAGGAGAGGAGGGATTATAACAGGAAACATGATGTTAAAGGATTGGAGGGATTATAACAGGAAACCTGATGTTAAAGGAGAGGAGGGATAGAGGCATTATAACAGGAAACCTGATGTTAAAGGAGAGGAGGGATTATAACAGGAAACCTGATGTTAAAGGAGAGGAGGGATTATAACAGGAAACCTGATGTTAAAGGAGAGGAGGGATTATAACAGGAAACCTGATGTTAAAGGAGAGGGAGGATAGAGGGATTATAACAGGAAACATGATGTTAAAGGAGAGGAGAGATAGAGGGATTATAACAGGAAACATGATGTTAAAGGAGAGGAGGGATTATAACAGGAAACCTGATGTTAAAGGAGAGGAGGGATTATAACAGGAAACCTGATGTTAAAGGAGAGGAGGGATTATAACAGGAAACATGATGTTAAAGGAGAGGAGGGATTATAACAGGAAACATGATGTTAAAGGAGAGGAGGGATTATAACAGGAAACCTGATGTTAAAGGAGAGGGAGGATAGAGGGATTATAACAGGAAACATGATGTTAAAGGAGAGGAGGGATAGAGGGATTATAACAGGAAACCTGATGTTAAAGGAGAGGAGGGATTATAACAGGAAACCTGATGTTAAAGGAGAGGAGGGATTATAACAGGAAACCTGATGTTAAAGGAGAGGAGGGATTATAACAGGAAACATGATGTTAAAGGAGAGGAGAGATAGAGGGATTATAACAGGAAACATGATGTTAAAGGAGAGGAGGGATTATAACAGGAAACCTGATGTTAAAGGAGAGGGAGGATAGAGGGATTATAACAGGAAACCTGATGTTAAAGGAGAGGAGGGATTATAACAGGAAACATGATGTTAAAGGAGAGGAGGGATTATAACAGGAAACATGATGTTAAAGGAGAGGAGGGATTATAACAGGAAACCTGATGTTAAAGGAGAGGAGGGATTATAACAGGAAACATGATGTTAAAGGAGAGGAGAGATTATAACAGGCAACCTGATGTTAAAGGAGAGGAGAGATAGAGGGATTATAACAGGAACCCTGATGTTAAAGGAGAGGAGGGATTATAACAGGAAACATGATGTTAAAGGATTGGAGGGATTATAACAGGAAACCTGATGTTAAAGGAGAGGAGGGATAGAGGGATTATAACAGGAAACCTGATGTTAAAGGAGAGGAGGGATTATAACAGGAAACCTGATGTTAAAGGAGAGGAGGGATTATAACAGGAAACCTGATGTTAAAGGAGAGGAGGGATTATAACAGGAAACCTGATGTTAAAGGAGAGGGAGGATAGAGGGATTATAACAGGAAACATGATGTTAAAGGAGAGGAGAGATAGAGGGATTATAACAGGAAACATGATGTTAAAGGAGAGGAGGGATTATAACAGGAAACCTGATGTTAAAGGAGAGGAGGGATTATAACAGGAAACCTGATGTTAAAGGAGAGGAGGGATTATAACAGGAAACATGATGTTAAAGGAGAGGAGGGATTATAACAGGAAACATGATGTTAAAGGAGAGGAGGGATTATAACAGGAAACCTGATGTTAAAGGAGAGGAGGGATTATAACAGGAAACATGATGTTAAAGGAGAGGAGAGATTATAACAGTCAACCTGATGTTAAAGGAGAGGGAGGGAAATAGGACCCCTAAAGGACCCTTCTCCCCAGCTCTGTCTTTATAAACCTCCTCCAGACTTCCAGGCCCCCAGGCCCTACATTCCCCAGTTTCACCCAGGGAAGGTTCACTCTAGTCAGGCTGGAGTCAGGGAGTTAGATGCTGTGAATATTAGATTAATTCTCATTCTATTGGTGTGGAGATCCTGATAGCCAACACGTTTTGTTCATGTGCTACCAGAGCTTCAACATGTCTTCAGAGACTGTTGTAGATCTGAGACAAAGACCTACTCTGTGTTATACTGTGTCCATGTGGCTCTGCTGACTTTGCATTGAAACATTCTGAAAACCAAACAAAAGGAAAAAAAGTGTTTTTGATTCACACAAAATGTGTTGCTTATCGTGCATAATTTAAATGGTACGAGAGAGAGAGAGAGAGAGAGAGAAAGAGTAGAGGGAGGGATAGTCAACCATGGCCCTCTCAGATCAGACCTATGCCCTTCCTGCCCAATCCATGCCCCCCCCCCCCCCCCTACTTCCACAAAGAGGGCCTCAACATGAAAGACATCTTCACACATACGCCCAGGCTGTGAGCGGGCAAACAGGCCCAAACCCCACTCTCACACTAGCCCAAGCAAATGGCATGTACCAGATGCTCAGCAGGCTCTGTTCCCACTTATTGGTCTGAGGCCAAACCACACGACCAACAACACTGGACACTTTATGGAACATAAAGCCTTCACTATCTCATCCTGGAATATCTAAGGCCTGAGGTCATCTGGCTTTGGCCTGAAGAGCAGGAACCTGAAACAAATAAATCAGAAATACAGACATCGTCATTCTACAAGAAACCTGGTATAGAGGAGATGGACCCACTAGTTGCCCTCTAGGTTACAGAGAGCTAGTTGTCCCATCCACCACACGACCAGGTGGGTGGTATAGAGGAGACAGACCCACTGGTTGCCCTCTAGGTTACAGAGAGCTGGTAGTCCCATCCACCAAACTACCAGGTGGGTGGTATAGAGGAGATGGACCCACTGGTTGTCCTCTAGGTTACAGAGAGCTGGTAGTCCCATCCACCAAACTACCAGGTGTGGAACATGGAATGGACTATGCTAATTTGATATAGAGCAGACCTAAATCACTATTAAATTCATCAAAAGAGGAACATTTTACATTTGGCTATAAATTCAAAAGGAAATGATCTTAACAGAGAAAAATGTCCTCCTGTGTGCTACCTATATCCCCCCCACTAGAATCCCCATACTTTAATGAAGACAGCTTCTCCATCCTGGAGGGGGAAATAAATAATTTCCTGGCATGGACATGTACTAGTCTGTGGAGACCTAAATGCCAGACCCAGACAAGAACCTGACATCCTCAGCACACAGGGGGACAAACACCTGCCTGGAGGTGACAGCATTCCCCCCCCCCCCCCCATATGCCCCCCTAGGCACAACTACGACAACATAACCAACAAAAATGGGGCACAACTCGTGCAGCTCTGTCGCACGCTGGGTATGTACATAGTCAACGGTAGGCTTCGAGGGGACCCCTACGGTAGGTACACCTATAGCTCATCTCTTGGCATTAGTACTGTAGACTACTTTATCACTGACCTCAACCCAGAGTCTCTCAGAGCGTTCACAGTCAGCCCACTGACACCCCTATCAGATCACAGCAAAATCACAGTCTACTTGAACAGAGAAATACTCAATAATGAGGCATCAAAGCCAAAGGAACTGAGTAATATTAAGAAATGCTACAGATGGAAGGACTGTAGCGTAGAAACCAAAAAACAATTAGGCAACAACAAATGCAATCCCTTTTAGACAACTTCCTGGACAAAACGTTCCACTGTAATAGTGAAGGTGTAAACTTGGCAGTAGAAAAACCTAAATAGTATATTTAACATCTCAGCCTCCCTATCAAATCTAACAATTTTAAGCAGAAAACTTAAGAAAATGAACAACAATGACAAATGGTTTGACGAAGAATGCAAAATTGAGAAACCTATCCAACCAAAAACATAGAGACCTGAACCTACGCCTTCACTATGGTGAATCACTAAAACAATACAGAAATACACTACGGAAAAAGAAGGAACAGCACGCCAGAAATCATCTCAATGTAATTGAAGAATCCATAGACTCTAACCACTTCTGTGAAAATTGGAAAACACTAAACAAACAACAACATAAATAATTATCTATCCAAAATGGAGATGTGTGGATAAACCACTTCTTCAATCTTTTTGGCTCTATAACAAAGAACAAAGAACAAACAGCAAAAACATATACATGATCAAATACAAATCTTAGAATCAACTATTAAATACCAGAACACACTGGATTCCAGAACCCACTGGATTCCAGAACACACTGGATTCCAGAACCCACTGGATTCTCCAATTACCCTGAATGAACTACATGACAAAATTCAAACTCTCCAACCCAAAAAGGCCTGTGGTGTTGATGGTATCCTCAATGAAATGATAAAATATACAGACCACAAATTCCAATTGGCTATACTAAAACTCTGACATCATCCTCAGCTCTGGCATCTTCCCCAATATTTGGATACAAGGACTGGTCACCTTCAATCCACAAAAGTGGAGACAAATTTGACCCCAATAACTACCGTGGGATATGCGTCAACAGCAACATTGGGAAAATCCACTGCATTATCATTAACAGCAGACTTGTACATTTCCTCAGTGAAAACAATGTCCTGAGGAAATGTAAAATTGAGGTTTTACCAAATTACCGTACAACAGACCATGTATTCACCCTGCACACCCTAATTGACAAACAAACAAACCAAAACAAAGGCAAAGTCTTCTCATGCTTTGTTGATTTCAAAAAAGCTTTCGACTCAGGGTCTGCTATGCAAATTGATTTAAAAAAAAGTGGTGTTGAGGGAAAAAACACGACATCATAAAATCCATGTACACAAACGAGTGTGGGGTTAAAATTGGCAAAAAAACACACACATTTCTTTCCACAGGGCCGTGGGGTGAGACAGGGATGCAGTTTAAGCCTCACCCTCTTCAATATATATATCAATGAATTGGCGAGGGCACTAGAACAGTCTGCAGCCACACCTGGGGCCCTGACAGCAAATCTCAGTAAGACAGAAATAATGGTGTTCCAAACAAGGAACATAAAAAGGAACATAAAATTCGACATACCAGTTAGGATCTGGCAAAAAAAATATTTTGAATCAGTTAGAACCCATTGCCCTTTATGGTTGTGAGGTCTGGGGTCCGCCACACCAATCAAGAATTCACAAAATGGGACAAACACCAAATTGAGACTCTGTATACAGAATTCTGCTAAAATATCTTCTGTGTACAACGTAAAACACCAAATAATGCATGCAGAGCAGAATTAGGCCGATACTCGCTAATTATCAAAATTCCAGAAAAGAGACGTTAAATTCTACAACCACCTAAAAGGAAGCGATTCCCAAACCTTTCATAACAAAGCCATCACCTACAGAGAGATGAACCTGGAGAAGAGTCCCCTAAGCAAGCTGGTCCTGGGGCTCTGTTCACAAACACAAACAGACCCCACAGAGCCCCAGGACAGCAGCACAATTAGACCCAACCAAATCATGAGAAAACCAAACGATAATTACTTGACACATTGGAAAGAATTAACCAAAAAACAGAGCAAACTAGAATGCTATTTGGCCCTAAACAGAGAGTACACAGTGGCAGAATACCTGACCACTGTGACTGACCCAAAATTAAGGAAAGCTTTGACTATGTACAAACTCAGTGAGCATAGCCTTGCTATTGAGAAAGGCTGTCGTAGGCAGACATGGCTCTCAAGAGAAGACAGGCTATGTGAACACTGCCCACAAAATGAGGTGGAAACTGAGCTGCACTTCCTGACCTCCTACCCAATGTATGACCATATTAGAGACACATATTTCCCTCAGATTACACAGATCCACAAGGAATTTGAAAACAAATCCCTTTTTCATTTTTTTTTTACTCCCATATCTATTGGGTGAAATACCACAGTGTGACATCACAGCAGCAAGATTTGTGACCTGTTGCAACAAGAAAAGAGAAACCAGTGAACAACAAGCACCATTGTAAATACAACCTATATTTATGTTTTATTTTTCCCTTTCATACTTGAACTATTTGTACATCATTACAACACTGTATTTTAACATAATATGACCTTAGAAATGTATTTTGTGAATGTAATCTTTACTGTTTATTATCTATTTCACTTGCTTTGGCAATGTAAACATACAGTGGGGCAAAAAAAGTATAATTTGCAAATTAATTAATTAAAAATCCTACAATGTGATTTTCTGGATTTTTTTTCTTCATTTTGTCTGTCATAGTTGAAGTGTACCTATGATGAAATTTACAGGCCTCTCTCATCTTTTTAAGTGGGAGAACTTGCAAAATTTTTTTGCCCCACTGTATATTTCCCATGCCAATAAAGCCTTTAATTAATGTGCACTGTCCCTGTAAAAATAAACTCAAACTCAAATTGAAATTAGAGAGAGGGAGAAGGGGGTAATATATGGTGAGAATAACAAGGTAATGTTTCACCCACACAGCCATGTTTTCCTATACTTGTGAGTACTTTTTGGAGAACAAAAATTAATTCCCATTCAAAATACTATTTTCCCTAACCTCTAACTTTTTTACCCTAAACCTAACCCGTACCCTAAACGTAACCCCTAAATCTAACCCGTACCCTAAACGTAACCTATACCCTAAACGTAACCCCTAAACCTAACCCGTACCCTAAACCTAATCCATACCCTAAACCTAACCCATACCCTAAACATAACCCCTAAACCTAACCCGTACCCTAAACGTAACCCCTAACCCCTAAACCTAACCCGTACCCTAAACGTAACCCCTAACCCTAAACCTAACCCGTACCCTAAACCTAACCCATACCCTAAACCTAACCCCTAACCCTAAACGTAACCCCTAACCCTAAATGTAACCCCTAACCCTAAACCTAACCCCTAAACCTAACCCCTAACCCCTAAACCTAACCCCTAAACCTAACCCCTAACCCCTAACCCCTAAACCTAACCCCTAACCCCTAAACCTAACCCCTAACCCTAACCCTAACCCACATTGTGTTTACTATTCTTGTGATTGTGTTGTACTTCACATACTCACAAGTATAATAAAACGTGTACACACACCTGAAGGGCTGCATGTCACATTCTCTCACTGACAGTGAGACGTGGCGTGTGTGAGGTAAGGTGTGTGTGTGTGTGCATGTGTGTGAGAGGTAAGGTGTGTGTGTGTGTGTGTGTGTGTGTGTGTGTGTGTGTGTGAGAGAGGTAAGGTGTGTGTGTGTGTGTGTGTGTGTGTGTGTGTGTGTGTGTGTGTGAGAGAGGTAAGGTGTGTGTGTGTGTGTGTGAGAGGTAAGGTGTGTGTGTGAGAGGTAAGGTGTGTGTGTGTGTGTGAGGTAAGGTGTGTGTGTGTGTGAGGTAAGGTATGTGTGTGTGTGAGAGGTAAGGTGTGTGTGTGAGGTAAGGTGTGTGTGTGTGTGTGTGTGAGGTAAGGTGTGTGTGTGTGAGGTAAGGTGTGTGTGAGGCACCCTATTCCCTTTATAATGTGCTACTTTTGACAAGGGCCCTAGTCAGACGCAGCCCCGGTTGGTTGTCACCATGGCAACCTGACCCACCTGACCCTTCACCCCTCCTGCCTCCATCCACCAGTCCATCCCTCTTTCTCCCTCAAATCCCTCTCTTTCTCCCTCCATCCCCCCGTCCCTCCCTCTCTTTCTCCCTCCATCCCCCCGTGTATCGGGCCTCAGTCTCAACAGTGGGCAAGAGTTAAATCTATCTGGACACTTCTGAAGTAATCTCATGATGCACACAACAACAACCACAACAACAACCACCACAACCACAACAACAACCACAACAACAACCACCACAATAACCACAACAACAACAACAACCACCACAATACCCACAACTACAACCACAACTACAACCACCACAACCACAACCATTTACAAAATCGCCTCCAACACTCTACTCAGCAAATTGGATGCAGTCTATCACAGTGCCATCCATTTTGTCACCAAAGCCCCATTTACTACCCACCACTGCGACCTGTATACTCTCGTTGACTGGCCCTCGCTACATATATTCTTCGCCAAATCCACTGGCTCCAGGTCATCTATAAGTCATTTCTAGGTAAAACCCCACCTTATCTCAGCTCACTGGTCACCATAGCAGCACCCACCCATAGCACGCCCTCCAGCAGGTATATTTCATGGGTCACCCCCAAAGCCAATTCCTCTTTTGGCCTCCTTTCCTTCCAGTTCTCTGCTGCCAATGACTGGAACTGCAAAAATCACTGAAGCTGGAGACTCATATCTCCCTCACTAGCTTTAAGCACCAGCTGATCGAGCAGCTCACAGATCACTGCATCTGTACATAGCCCATCTGTAAATAGCCGTTCCAACTACCTCATCCCCATACTGTTATTTATTTGATTTATCTTGCTTTTTTGCACCCCAGTACCGCTACTTGCACAGTCATCTTCTGCACATCTATCACTCCCAGTGTTTAATTGCTATATTGTAATTATTTTGCCACTATGAGAGCCGTCAATTGGTCTCTTTTGAAGTGCCACCTGCCTTCGTCAGTCGATCTCTTCTCTCTTTCTCTCTTATCTTTATCGCTCTCTCTCTCTCTCTCTTCCACCTCTCCTCCTGTCATCATCGGTTCGGGGATAAGCGACTACGAGACTATTTCCATATGAGTGTTTTAGCGATGTGCTAGCAATTAGCAATTAGCCAACGGAAGACGGATAAGTATTCTGGGGGTTTGGGGTGCGTGAAACGGCTCCCCTGGGAAAGGGACGGAGGGACGGCTCCCCTGGGAAAGGGACGGAGGGACGGCTCCCCTGGGAAAGGGACGGAGGGACGGCTCCCCTGTGAAAGGGACGGAGGGACGGCTCCCCTGTGAAAGGGACGGAGGGACGGCTCCCCTGTGAAAGGGACGGAGGGACGGCTCCCCTGTGAAAGGGGCAGCTCCCCTGTGAAAGGGTCGGCTCCCCTGTGAAAGAGACGGTTCCCCTGTGAAAGGGATGGTTCCCCTGTGAAAGGGACGGTTCCCCTGTGAAAGGGACGCTCACCTGTGAAAGAGACGGCTCTCCTGGGAAAGGGACGGTTCCCCTGTGAAAGAGACGGCTCTCCTGTGAAAGAGACGGCTCTCCTGGGAAAGGGACGGTTCCCCTGGGAAAGAGACGATTCCCCTGTGAAAGAGACGGCTCTCCTGGGAAAGGGACGGTTCCCCTGGGAAAGAGACGATTCCCCTGTGAAAGAGACGGCTCATCTGACTGAGGGTAGAAGAAATGAGGGAGTTAGGAGAGAAAGGAATGGGCCCATTACAATGTAAAGCTATGCCCTCTCTCTCCCTCTTTCAGGTTATTTTCCCAAGGTTGAGGAGAGGGGGGAGGATGAGTCGGAAAGCAGACTCCCCATCTCATCTCTTCTTCTTCTCTCTTCTTATACTCTCGCTGGGTGTCTCTTTTATGGTGTCATTTCATCAGTTGTTTTCTCTCTCTCTGTTTCCTAGTCTTTACCCCTCCTCTTAATTTCACTCTCCCTCTCTCCTTTCTCCCTCCCCCTCTTCACGCCTCATCTCTCCCTCTCTCCTTTCTCCCTCCCCCTCTTCACGCCTCATCTCTCCCTCTCTCCTTTCTCCTTCCCCCTCTTCACGCCTCATCTCTCCCTCTCTCCTTTCTCCTTCCCCCTCTTCACGCCTCATCTCTCCCTCTCTCCTTTCTCCTTCCCCCTCTTCACGCCTCATCTCTCCCTCTCTCTTTTCTCCTTCCCCCTCTTTCCACGCCTCATCTCTCTCCTTTCTCCCTCTCCTCATCCTCTGTTTCTGTTGTACTCCTTCCTCCACTTTTCTTTCTCACCGTAATCTTTCTTGCTCAGTTTCTCTCTCTTTCTCTGGTTCTGTCTGTTCCTCCCCAGCTGGCTATAGACTGGCAGAGACCCTGTGTTACCTCAGCACTACATTACTGTTAATTACTGTGACTCACAGACAGACAGCATCCCTTCCTGCTGCACAGGCATATGTAGGCTCCACACACACCAACCTGATCTCATAGTTTCACTTGGGGATTTGACAGAATTGGATGAATGTCGATTTTTGACCCATTAACCCATTGATTCCACGTGGTTACAGAGTTAAAACAGAAACAACTCAAAGGGTTAAGGTTAGGTATTCATTCAGAGTGGTTAGGTTAAGGTATTCATTCAGAGTGGTTAGGTTAAGGTATTCATTCAGAGTGGTTAGGTTTAGGTATTCATTCAGAGTGGTTAGGTTTAGGTATTCATTCAGAGTGGTTGGGTTTAGGTATTCATTCAGAGTGGTTGGGTTTAGGTATTCATTCAGAGCGGTTAGGTTTAGGTATTCATTCAGAGTGGTTAGATTTAGGTATTCATTCAGATTGGTTGGGTTTAGGTATTCATTCAGAGTGGTTGGGTTTAGGTATTCATTCAGAGCGGTTAGGTTTAGGTATTCATTCAGAGTGGTTAGGTTTAGGTATTCATTCAGATTGGTTGGGTTTAGGTATTCATTCAGAGTGGTTGGGTTTAGGTATTCATTCAGAGCGGTTAGGTTTAGGTATTCATTCAGAGTGGTTAGGTTTAGGTATTCATTCAGAGTGGTTAAGTTTAGGTATTCATTCAGAGTGGTTAGGTTTAGGTATTCATTCAGAGTGGTTGGGTTTAGGTATTCATTCAGAGCGGTTAGGTTTAGGTATTCATTCAGAGTGGTTAGGTTTAGGTATTCATTCAGAGTGGTTGGGTTTAGGTATTCATTCAGAGTGGTTAAGTTTAGGTATTCATTCAGAGCGGTTAGGTTTAGGTATTCATTCAGAGTGGTTGGGTTTAGGTATTCATTCAGAGTGGTTAGGTTTAGGTATTCATTCAGAGTGGTTGGGTTTAGGTATTCATTCAGAGTGGTTGGGTTTAGGTATTCATTCAGAGTTGTTAGGTTTAGGTATTCATTCAGAGTGGTTGGGTTTAGGTATTCATTCAGAGTGGTTGGGTTTAGGTATTCATTCAGAGTGGTTGGGTTTAGGTATTCATTCAGAGTTGTTAGGTTTAGGTATTCATTCAGAGTTGTTAGGTTTAGGTATTCATTCAGAGTTGTTAGGTTTAGGTATTCATTCAGAGTTGTTAGGTTTAGGTATTCATTCAGAGTGGTTAAGGACTACAGTTTGAGGAAAGCATAAAACTAAATTATTGTTGATTCCATTTAGTATCATCAAGTAAGCATCGTGAACTGCCGTGACCAGTGGTCTAAGGGGCCAGTGGTCTAAGGGGCCAGTGTTTTAAGGGGCCAGCAGTCTAAGGGGCCAGCAGTCTAAGGGGCCGTGGCCAGTGGTCTAAGGGGCCAGTGGTCTAAGGGGCTGTGGCCAGTGGTCTAAGGGGCCAGTGGTCTAAGGGGCCAGTGGTCTAAGGGGCCAGCAGTCTAAGGGGCCAGCAGTCTAAGGGGCCAGCAGTCTAAGGGGCCGTGGCCAGTGGTCTAAGGGGCCAGTGGTCTAAGGGGCTGTGGCCAGCGGTCTAAGGGGCCAGTGGTCTAAGGGGCTGTGGCCAGCGGTCTAAGGGGCCAGTGGTCTAAGGGGCCAGCAGTCTAAGGGGCCGTGGCCAGTGGTCTAAGGGGCCAGTGGTCTAAGGGGCCAGTGGTCTAAGGGGCCAGTGGTCTAATGGGCCCAGTGGTCTAAGGGGCCGTGGCCAGTGGTCTAAGGGGCCAGTGGTCTAAGGGCCCAGTGGTCTAAGGGGCCGTGGCCAGTGTTCTAAGGGGCCAGTGGTCTAAGGGGCCAGTGTTCTAAGGGGCCAGTGTTCTAAGGGGCCAGCGGTCTAAGGGGCCAGCGGTCTAAGGGGCCAGCAGTCTAAGGGGCCAGAGGTCTAAGGGGCCAGAGGTCTAAGGGGCCAGCGGTCTAAGGGGCCAGTGGTCTAAGGGGCCAGTGGCTAAGGGGCCAGAGGTCTAAGGGGCCAGAGGTCTAAGGTGCCAGAGGTCTAAGGTGCCAGTGGTCTAAGGGGCCAGTGGTCTAAGGGGCCAGTGGTCTAAGGGGCCAGTGGTCTAAGGGGCCGTGGCCAGTGGTCTAAGGGGCCAGTGGTCTAAGGGGCCGTGGCCAGTGGTCTAAGGGGCCAGCGGTCTAAGGGGCCAGCGGTCTAAGGGGCCAGAGGTCTAAGGGGCCAGCAGTCTAAGGGGCCAGCGGTCTAAGGGGCCAGAGGTCTAAGGGGCCAGAGGTCTAAGGGGCCAGAGGTCTAAGGGGCCAGTGTTCTAAGGGGCCAGTGGTCTAAGGGGCCAGTGGTCTAAGGGGCCAGCAGTCTAAGGGGCCAGCGGTCTAAGGGGCCAGAGGTCTAAGGGGCCAGAGGTCTAAGGGGCCAGCGGTCTAAGGGGCCAGTGGTCTAAGGGGCCAGAGGTCTAAGGGGCCAGAGGTCTAAGGGGCCAGAGGTCTAACAGGCCAGCGGTCTAAGGGGCCAGTGGTCTAAGGGGCCAGTGGTCTAAGGGGCCGTGGCCAGTGGTCTAAGGGGCCAGTGGTCTAAGGGGCCGTGGCCAGTGGTCTAAGGGGCCAGTGGTCTAAGGGGCCGTGGCCAGTGGTCTAAGGGGCCAGTGGTCTAAGGGGCCGTGGCCAGTGGTCTAAGGGGCCAGCGGTCTAAGGGGCCAGCAGTCTAAGGGGCCAGAGGTCTAAGGGGCCAGTGGTCTAAGGGGCCAGTGGTCTAAGGGGCCAGTGGTCTAAGGGGCCAGTGGTCTAAGGGGCCAGAGGTCTAAGGGGCCAGAGGTCTAAGGGGCCAGAGGTCTAAGGGGCCAGTGGTCTAACGGGCCAGTGGTCTAAGGGGCCAGCGGTCTAAGGGGCCAGTGGTCTAAGGGGCCAGTGGTCTAAGGGGCCGTGGCCAGTGGTCTAAGGGGCCAGTGGTCTAAGGGGCCGTGGCCAGTGGTCTAAGGGGCCAGTGATCTAAGGGGCCAGAGGTCTAAGGGGCCAGAGGTCTAAGGGGCCAGAGGTCTAAGGGGCCAGTGGTCTAACGGGCCAGCGGTCTAAGGGGCCAGTGGTCTAAGGGGCCAGTGGTCTAAGGGGCCGTGGCCAGTGGTCTAAGGGGCCAGTGGTCTAAGGGGCCGTGGCCAGTGGTCTAAGGGGCCAGTGGTCTAAGGGGCCGTGGCCAGTGGTCTAAGGGGCCGTGGCCAGTGGTCTAAGGGGCCAGCGGTCTAAGGGGCCAGCGGTCTAAGGGGCCAGAGGTCTAAGGGGCCAGAGGTCTAAGGGGCCAGAGGTCTAAGGGGCCAGAGGTCTAAGGGGCCATTGGTCTAAGGGGCCAGAGGTCTAAGGGGCCAGAGGTCTAAGGGGCCAGTGGTCTAACGGGCCAGTGGTCTAAGGGGCCAGCGGTCTAAGGGGCCAGCGGTCTAAGGGGCCAGTGGTCTAAGGGGCCGTGGCCAGTGGTCTAAGGGGCCAGTGGTCTAAGGGGCCGTGGCCAGTGGTCTAAGGGGCCAGTGGTCTAAGGGGCCGTGGCCAGTGGTCTAAGGGGCCAGTGGTCTAAGGGGCCGTGGCCAGTGGTCTAAGGGGCCAGTGGTCTAAGGGGCCAGCGGTCTAAGGGGCTAGTGGTCTAATGGGCCAGTGGTCTAAGGGGCCAGAGGTCTAAGGGGCCAGTGGTCTAACGGGCCAGTGGTCTAAGGGGCCAGCGGTCTAAGGGGCCAGTGGTCTAAGGGGCCAGTGGTCTAAGGGGCCGTGGCCAGTGGTCTAAGGGGCCAGTGTTCTAAGGGCCCAGTGGTCTAAGGGGCCGTGGCCAGTGGTCTAAGGGGCCATGGCCAGTTGTCTAAGGGGCCAGTGGTATAAGGGGCCAGTGGTCTAAGGGGCCAGTGGTCTAAGGGGCCAGTGGTCTAATGGGCCAGTGGTCTAACGGGCCAGTGGTCTAAGGGGCCAGCGGTCTAAGGGGCCAGTGGTCTAATGGGCCGTGGCCAGTGGTCTAAGGGGCCAGTGTTCTAAGGGCCCAGTGGTCTAAGGGGCCGTGGCCAGTTGTCTAAGGGGCCAGCGGTCTAAGGGGCCAGTGGTCTGAGGGGCCAGTGGTGTAAGGGGCCGTGGCCAGTGGTCTAAGGGGCCAGTGTTCTAAGGGCCCAGTGGTCTAAGGGGCCGTGGCCAGTGGTCTAAGGGGCCATGGCCAGTTGTCTAAGGGGCCAGTGGTCTAAGGGGCCAGTGGTCTAAGGGGCCAGTGGTCTAAGGGGCCAGTGGTCTAAGGGGCCAGTGGTCTAATGGGCCAGTGGTCTAACGGGCCAGTGGTCTAAGGGGCCAGCGGTCTAAGGGGCCAGTGGTCTAATGGGCCGTGGCCAGTGGTCTAAGGGGCCAGTGTTCTAAGGGCCCAGTGGTCTAAGGGGCCGTGGCCAGTGGTCTAAGGGGCCGTGGCCAGTTGTCTAAGGGGCCAGTGGTCTAAGGGGCCAGTGGTCTAACGGGCCAGTGGTCTAAGGAGCATATATGCGCCCCACACACAGACAGCCACACACACCTCACCTCCCAGGAGTAGATCAACTGCATCATCGAACAGCTTTACCCAGATGTTTTTTTTACTTTTTGGGATTATGTATGTATTGTTATTGTATTGTTAGATATTACTGTACTGTTGGAGCTAGAGACATTAGATATTACTGTACTGTTGGAGCTAGAGACATTAGATATTACTGTACTGTTGGAGCTAGAGACATTATATATTACTGTACTGTTGGAGCTAGAGACATTATATATTACTGTACTGTTGGAGCTAGAGACATTATATATTACTGTACTGTTGGAGCTAGAGACATTATATATTACTGTACTGTTGGAGCTAGAGACATTATATATTACTGTACTGTTGGAGCCAGAGACATTATATATTACTGTACTGTTGGAGCCAGAGACATTATATATTACTGTACTGTTGGAGCCAGAGACATTAGATATTACTGTACTGTTGGAGCTAGAGACATTAGATATTACTGTACTGTTGGAGCTAGAGACATTATATATTACTGTACTGTTGGAGCCAGAGACATTAGATATTACTGTACTGTTGGAGCTAGAGACATTATATATTACTGTACTGTTGGAGCTAGAGACATTATATATTACTGTACTGTTGGAGCCAGAGACATTATATATTACTGTACTGTTGGAGACAGAGACATTATATATTACTGTACTGTTGGAGACAGAGACATTATATATTACTGTACTGTTGGAGCTAGAAACACAAGCATTAGATATTACTGTACTGTTGGAGCTAGAAACACAAGCATTAGATATTACTGTACTGTTGGAGCTAGAAACACAAGCATTAGGTATTACTGTACTGTTGGAGCTAAAGACATTAGATATTACTGTACTGTTGGAGCCAGAGACATTATATATTACTGTACTGTTGGAGACAGAGACATTATATATTACTGTACTGTTGGAGCTAGAAACACAAGCATTAGATATTACTGTACTGTTGGAGACAGAGACATTAGATATTACTGTACTGTTGGAGACAGAGACATTAGATATTACTGTACTGTTGGAGACAGAGACATTATATATTACTGTACTGTTGGAGACAGAGACATTATATATTACTGTACTGTTGGAGCTAGAGACATTATATATTACTGTACTGTTGGAGCCAGAGACATTATATATTACTGTACTGTTGGAGCTAGAGACATTATATATTACTGTACTGTTGGAGACAGAGACATTATATATTACTGTACTGTTGGAGACAGAGACATTAGATATTACTGTACTGTTGGAGACAGAGACATTAGATATTACTGTACTGTTGGAGACAGAGACATTAGATATTACTGTACTGTTGGAGACAGAGACATTATATATTACTGTACTGTTGGAGCCAGAGACATTATATATTACTGTACTGTTGGAGACAGAGACATTAGATATTACTGTACTGGTGGAGCTAGAAACACAAGCATTAGATATTACTGTACTGTTGGAGCTAGAGACACAATCATTGATGTGTGTATGGTCTCTGTCACTTTGTGGAAACAGTATTCTGATGTAGATGTACAGACAGGCAGACAGACAGACGGACAGACAGACAGGCAGATGGACAGGCGGACGGACAGACACAGAGAGAGAGAGAGAGAGAGACAGACAGACAGACGGACAGACAGACGGACAGACAGGCAGACAGACAGACAGACAGACAGACAGACAGACAGACAGACAGACATGCAGACAGACAGACAGACGGGCGGACGGGCGGACAGACAGACACAGAGAGAGAGAGAGAGAGAGACAGACACAGACATACTATTGGAACCCAGGTGTTTGTAGCAGTGTATCCACCAGAATAGTTCAGATCCCGCCCCTCCCTCCCCCTCCCAGTGACGACCGACCCCCCAGCCAGGTCGCTTCAGATCCAGGTAACCAGGATGTTGAGAGATTACTTTAAAAAACAGCCACAAGGGGCAACGGTGAGCGTTATTACCGCTGGGGGTGTAAACCGCATGTTCAATCCCAGTGCTCTCTCGTTGTTGTTGTTGTTGTTGTTTGAAACTTGTCCCAAATCTTAACTCATATCTTAACCATTTGGAATTAAACTTAACCTTTAGAAATTTGACGTCCATAGATAAACGTCTGAAGTGATTCTGAAGTGAGACTGTGAGAGCTTGTTGGATGCCCAGGCCAGCTCTGCCCAGCTACAGTAATTATCCCTTTCTTAATTAGATCTGCTAATGAACTCAATGGAGACAGACACAGGGCCGGACACACACAACCCCCCCTAAAGGGCTGGCTGGTTGGTTAGCTCTCTCTCTCTCTCTCTCTCTCTTGCTCTCTCTCTCTCTCCCTCTCTCTCTCTCTTGCTCTCTCTCTCTCTCTTGCTCTCTCTCTCTCTTGCGCGCTCTTTCTCTCTCTCTTGCGCTCTCTCTCTCTTGCGCTCTCTCTCGCTCTCTCTCTTACTCTCTCTCTCTCTCTTGCGCTCTCTCTCTCTCTACCTCTCTCTCTCTCTTGCTCTCTCTCTCCTCTCTCTCTCTCTCTCTCTCTCTCTTGCGCGCTCTTTCTCTCTCTCTTGCGCTCTCTCTCTCTCTCTCTCTCTCTTGCGCTCTCTCTCGCTCTCTCTCTTGCTCTCTCTCTCTCTCTCTTGCGCTCTCTCAGTCTCTCTCTCGCTCTCTCTCTCTTGCGCTCTCTCTCTCTCTCGCTCTCTCTCTCTGCGCTCTCTCTCTCTCTCTCTCTCTTGCGCTCTCTCTCTCTCTCGCTCGCTCTCTCTCTCTCGCTCTCTCTCTCTCTCGCTCTCTCTCTCTCTCTCGCTCTCTCTCTTGCGCTCTCTCTCTCGCGCTCTCTCTCTCTCTCTCTTGCGCTCTCTCTCTCTCTCTCTCTTCTTTCATCTATCCACACCCATAAGCCCAGTCATCTCTGAATCTCACTATAAGCCTTTTAGCCCAGATAGACTTCACTGGAAACCTTGATGCAATGAGGCAACCGACCAAAATCACAGAAATCCTGATGTTTCTTTCCTTTGAAAGATGTTTAGCAATAAACAGAGAGACTATGTCAATGGGATAGATATCCCCGCCCCTCCAAGACTCCAAGTATTCAGACCGCTTGACCTTTTACACATTTTGTAACGTTAAAGCCTTATTCTAAAATCGATTTTATAAAATGAAAAAATTCAAATCAATCTAGTTACAATATCCCATAATGACAAAGCGAAAAACAGGGTTTTAAATGTTTTTCAAATGTATTACACATAATAAATAGAAATAATATTATTAACATAAGTATTCAGACCCTTTGCTATGAGACTCAAATTTGAGCTCAGGTGCATTTGGTTTCTATTGATCATCCTTGAGATGTTTCTATAACTTGATTGGAATCCACCTGTGGTAAGTTCAAATGATTGGACATGATTTAGAAAGGCACACACCTGTCTATATAACGTTCCACAGTTGACAGTGCATGTCAGAGCAAAAATCAAGTCAAGAGGTCAAAGGAATTGTCCGTAGAGCTCCGAGACAGGATTGTGTCAAGGCACAGATCTGGGGAAGGGTACCAAAACATTTGAAGGTCCCCAAGAACACAGTGGCGTCCATCATTCCTAAATGACAGAAATTTAGAACCACCAAGACTCTTCCTAGAGCTGGCCGCCCGCCCAAACTTAGCAATCGGGGGAGAAGGGCCTTGGTCAGGGAGGTGACCAAGAATCTGATGGTCATTCTAACAGAGCTCCAGAGTTCCTCTGTGGAGATGAGAGAACCTTCCAGAAGGACAACCATCTCTGCAGCACAATCAAGCATTTTTGGTAGAGGGGCCAGACGGAAGCCACTCCTCAGTAAAAGACACATTACAGCCCAATTGGAGTTTGCCAAAGGGCATCTAAGGACTCTCAGACCAGGAGAAACAAGATTCTCTTGTCTGATGAAACCAAGATTGAACACTTTTGCCTGAATGCCAAGCGTCACGTCTGGAGGAAACCTGGCACCATCCCCACGGTGAAGCATGGTAGTGGCAGCATCATGCTGTGTGGATGTTTTTTAGTGGAGGTGACAGGGAGGCTAGTCAGGATCGAGGGAAAGATTAACGGCGTAAAGTACAGAGAGATCCTTGATGAAAACCTGCTCCAGAGCGCTTAGGACCTCAGACTGGGGGCGAAGGTTCACCTTCCAACAGGACATCGACCCTAAGCACACAGCCAAGACAACGCAGGAGTTGCTTCAGGATAAGTCTCTGAATGTCCTTGTGTCCCAGCCAGAGCCCGGACTTGAACCCAATCAAACATCTCCGGAGAGACCTGAAAATAACTGTGCAGCGACATTCCCCCATCCAACCTGACAGAGCTTGAGAGGATCTTTAGAAAAGAATGGGAGAAACTCCACAAATACAGGTGTGCCAAGCTTGTAGCGTCATACCCAAGAAGACTCGAGGCTGTAATCGCTGCCAAAAGGGTGCTTCAACAAAGTACTGAGTATAAGGTCTGAATACTTATTTACTGATGAAGGAAAAAAACTATTTAATCCATTTTAGAATAAGGCTGTAATGTAACAAAATGTAGAAAAAAGTCAAGTGAATATATTATTTCACAGTCATCATCCAAATAGCTTCACAGGAAGAATTGTTCCACATTATCTGGAAAGTTCCAGAATGTTTATGTGTCACGATACCCAGTAAGGCTGTTCCAGGAAGAAGTTGTTAATCGACAACGCCACAGGATCAAGAATCCCATAGTGTGTGTTTGTGTGTGTGTGTGGGGGGGGGGGGGGGGGGGGGGAATGACTACTATAATTTTTCTGAGAAGGCTGAGGAAATGTCATATTTATTTATTATTATTATGATATTATTTATTGTATCTAAGACGTTACTAAATGAATCTTTAGATGTTAGACTATATGGAAGTAGGTAGTATAGTTTTGCAAGGCTGAGAAAATATTAGCTATTTCACCGTATTTATTGTGTCTTAGATGTCAGAATTGCTGCTTGGATGTGTCCTCAATATATATATATAGAGAGAGAGAGAGAGGGGGGGGGGGGGAGGGAGAGAGAGAGAGAGACCGGGAGAGAGAGAGAGAGAGTAAGAGAGATGGTGTGAGAGGAGGGAGGGAGAGAGTAAGAGAGAGGGTGTGAGAGGAGAGAGAGAGAGAGAGAGAGAGAGAGAGAGAGAAAGAGAGTGGGTGTGAGAGGAGAGAGAGAGAGAGGGGAGGTAGGGAGACAGGGAGCGGGAGGGAGAGAGAGAGAGAGAGGGGGAGGGAGAGAGAGTGAGAGAGAGGGAGACAGAGGGAGTGCGTGGGTGGATGGGTGGACTGATGCATGCAGGCAAAAACACCAGTCAAAGAGGGATTACCAAGCACACAAACCAGACTAGGCTGCTTTTCAGCACGCACACTGGCTGGATACCTGACTTTACACATTAAACCAACTTACCAAAACACACACTCACGCACACAGACACACAACCTTATACAACCGTATAATACCCAGTCCTCATAGCTCACCTTGACTTGACGTTGTTCCTTAAAGGATGAGATAGATTGTGAGGATGCTATTATCCGTAAATCTAAAGCACGGCCTTATTCAGGGTATCTGCAGGTTCCATCACGTTGAATTTAAGACCTTTTAAAAAAAAAAAATAATGCCACTTGAAATGCAATTTAATACCATTTTTTTGTTGGTATTAAACCTACTAATCTTCACGTATTTTTTTTTCACGTGTCACCAAAATATAAAATAAATGATGCCGTTCACAGTGCTTTACTGAAGAAGTGCAATAGACTACTGAGGTGTTATCCAAACAACGTGTTGAGAAACTAAGCAGGAAGCGTGATCGAAGATGTGTTTATGTGCGCTGCAACCTAATCCAGCGATGTCATGAATTTGACAATTAAGGCTTGTTATATTGTAGTGTTAAAATATGACTCAATATGTTTAGTTCAATAGAGATTCATTTAGCGACTTCGTTATTTTATTTACCTTTATTTAACTAGGCAAGTCAGTTAAGAACAAATTATTATTTTCAATGACGACCTATTATTTTCAATGACAGAACGACAGATTTCTACCTTGTCAGCTCGGGGGTTTGAACTTGCAAACAGTAAATTAAACCCGTTGCTGTCATAACGTCATACCCAATTAGACCGATGCGCTCGCAGAGGCCAAAGCTCTCCGTATCTCAAATCCATATCAATATCTCGGTTGTAAAATAGACAGCTGAGAAAATCCTCCTGCAGAAAGCTGAGAACATCCCCTTCTTCAACTGTTCAACCGTGACAACAACTTTAATACAGGATAGTTGTTTTTTTATTAACGCTAGAATCAGATGACATTTAGTTTCTACCGGAGCACAGTGGGCTCATTATCACTGCAGCAGGGCAACAAGGGAAACAGGCACATGGGCAGGGTAGACACTTTTTTAATTACAAGTTGAATGAAGTTAATGCACATTACTGTTTGACCAAATCATTAAATGTCTAAATAGTTAACTAGCTATCTAACGAGTGCGCTAACTAGCCAAGCTACAAGCAATGTTTAGAATTGCTAGTTTGCAGCCTACTGTACCTCACTCGCTGTGCTCTCTCATCTGGCCACGGACGACCTACAGTGGTACACGCACATCACGCGCACACACAGAATCATAGACTGAGCATCTTGAAAATGCGCCTGGTAGGAGTAGTCTATAATTTGATGTAAACATAATTATTAGCTGCACAACATAGCAGAAATATTGTAATCATCTCCGGTCGAAAACGGTGGGGGATCTATCCCTACTGTGGGGGGGTCTAACTTTTTGTGGGGGGGTCTATCATTTAGATAATGAATTTAAGGATTTTTAAGGACACCCTGTTATTGTGTGTCAGTCATAAATCCTGGTCCTATAATATGTGTGAAAAGCAGCCCGGTGTAAAAGTCTTGTTCAGGGAACTGTCTTGGGGAACGTTATCAGGCCTGGCACACGACACGCTGTGCTCTCAATGGAAACCACTTAGATGATTCATCTGCTCCACACACACACACACACACACGCCACGGGCAGACGAACACACACACACACACACACACACACCATGGGCAGACGAACACACACACACACACCACGGGCAGACGAACACACACACCACACACACACACACCACGGGCAGACGAAACACACACACACACACACGGTGCTAATTTCCTAGAAAATATAAGGAGGAATAGATACATTTTGTGAGTTTTGGAATTTGCCATAACAAAATAGTTTGAAGTCAATCTTCATATTTTAGTTTTTTTGTTTGTTGATGTTGTCTTAACAAACAACCTCTGCATGCAGTGGAGGAACTAGAGTTGTCTACATGGGGAGACCAGGGGGTGACCAGAGGGAGGCCAGGGGGAGACCAGAGGGAGGCCAGAGGGAGTCCAGAGGGAGTCCAGAGGGAGACCAGAGGGAGGCCAGAGGGAGACCAGAGGGAGGCCAGAGGGAGGCCAGAGGGAGGCCAGGGGGAGACCAGAGGGAGGCCAGGGGGAGGCCAGGGGGTGATCAGGGGGTGACCAGGGGGAGACCAGGGGGAGACCAGAGGGAGACCAGAGGGAGACCAGGGGGAGACCAGAGGGAGGCCAGGGGGTGATCAGGGGGAGACCAGAGGGAGGCCAGAGGGAGACCAGGGGGTGATCAGGGGAAGACCAGAGGGAGGCCAGAGGGAGACCAGAGGGAGGCCAGGGGGTGATCAGGGGGAGACCAGGGGGTGATCAGGGGAAGACCAGAGGGAGACCAGAGGGAGGACCAGGGGGTGACCAGGGGGAGACCAGAGGGAGGCCAGAGGGAGGCCAGGGGGAGGCCAGAGGGAGACCAGGGGGAGGCCAGGGGGGGGGGGGGGGGGGGGGGGGGGCAGGGGGTGACCAGAGGGAGGCCAGAGGGAGACCAGAGGGAGGCCAGGGGGAGACCAGAGGGTGATCAGGGGGTGACCAGGGGGAGACCAGAGGGAGACCAGAGGGTGATCAGGGGGAGACCAGGGGGAGACCAGAGGGAGACCAGAGGGAGGCCATGGGGAGACCAGAGGGAGACCAGGGGGAGACCAGAGGGAGGCCCAGAGGGAGTCCAGAGGGAGGCCAGGGGTAGACCAGAGGGAAGCCAGGGGGAGGCCAGGGGGAGGCCAGGGGGAGACCAGAGGGAGACCAGGGGGAGACCAGGGGGAGGCCAGGGGGAGACCAGGGGAGGCCAGGGGGAGACCAGGGAGTGACAGGGGGAGGCCAGGGGGGGGGGGGGGGGGGCAGGGGGTGACCAGAGGGAGGCCAGAGGGAGACCAGAGGGAGGCCAGGGGGAGACCAGAGGGTGATCAGGGGGTGACCAGGGGGAGACCAGGGGGAGACCAGAGGGAGACCAGAGGGTGATCAGGGGGAGACCAGGGGGAGACCAGAGGGAGACCAGAGGGAGGCCATGGGGAGACCAGAGGGAGACCAGGGGGAGACCAGAGGGAGGCCAGAGGGAGACCAGAGGGAGGCCAGGGGGAGACCAGAGGGAAGCCAGGGGGAGGCCAGGGGGAGGCCAGGGGGAGACCAGAGGGAGACCAGGGGGAGACCAGGGGGAGGCCAGGGGGAGACCAGGGGAGGCCAGGGGGAGACCAGGGAGTGACCAGGGGGAGGCCAGGGGGTGGCCAGGGGGAGACCAGAGGGAGGCCAGGGGGAGGCCAGGGGGGGGACAGGGGGTGACCAGAGGGAGGCCAGGGGGTGATCAGGGGGTGACCAGGGGGTGATCAGTCTCCCCCTGGCCTCCCCCTAGGTAAAGCTCCGCCTTATCTCAGCTCACTGGTCACGATGGCAACACCCATCCGTAGCACGCGCTCCAGCAGGTGTATCTCACTGATCATCCCTAAAGCCAACACCTCATTTGGCCGCCTTTCGTTCCAGTACTCTGCTGCCTGTGACTGGAACGAATTGCAAAAATCGCTGAAGTTGGAGACTTTTATCTCCCTCACCAACTTCAAACATCAGCTATCTGAGCAGCTAACCGATCGCTGCAGCTGTACATAGTCTATTGGTAAATAGCCCACCCTTTTTCACCTACCTCATCCCCATACTGTTTTTATTTATTTACTTTTCTGCTCTTTTGCACACCAATATCTCCACCTGTACATGACCATCTGATCATTCATCACTCCAGTGTTAATCTGCAAAATTGTAATATTTGCCTACCTCCTCATGCCTTTTGCACACATTGTATATAGACCCCCCTTTGGTTTCTACTGTGTTATTGACTTGTTAATTGTTTACTCCATGTGTAACTCTGTGTTGTCTGCTCACACTGCTATGCTTTATCTTGGCCAGGTCGCAGTTGCAAATGAGAACTTGTTCTCAACTAGCCTACCTGGTTAAATAAAGGTGTTCTCAACTAGTCTACCTGGTTAAATAAAGGTGTTCTCAACTAGCCTACCTGGTTAAATAAAGGTGTTCTCAACTAGCCTACCTGGTTAAATAAAGGTGTTCTCAACTAGCCTACCTGGTTAAATAAAGGTGTTCTCAACTAGTCTACCTGGTTAAATAAAGGTGTTCTCAACTAGCCTACCTGGTTAAATAAAGGTAAAATAAATAAAAAAATAAAAATAAAAAGGTGACCAGGGGGAGGCCAGGGGGAGACCAGAGGGAGGCCAGGGGGAGATCAGGGGGAGGCCAGGGGGTGATCAGGGGGTGACCAGGGCGAGGCCAGGGGGAGATCAGGGGGAGGCCAGGGGGTGACCAGGGGGAGGCCAGGGGGTGACCAGGGGGAGACCAGAGGGAGGCCAGGGGGAGATCAGGGGGAGGCCAGGGGGTGATCAGGGGGTGACCAGGGCGAGGCCAGGGGGAGATCAGGGGGAGACCAGGGGGAGGCCAGGGGGTGACCAGGGAGAGACCAGAGGGAGGCCAGGGGGGGGGGGGGGGCAGGGGGGTGACCAGGGGGAGGCCAGGGGGGTGACCAGGGAGAGACCAGAGGGAGGCCAGGGGGGGGGGGGGCAGGGGGTGACCAGGGGGAGGCCAGGACTACTTCATGGCGTCCATAGACCGTGACAGAAAATGTGTGTGTAACCCTAACGAGCATTAATGAATCCTATGATTGCTGATTAGAGGTAGAAGTGATCATTCACTCAATGTGTCAGATAGTGAGGTCCATAAGGGTTACTTCACTACAGTTCAATGAGGCAGATAGTGAGGTCCATAAAGGTTACTTCACTACAGTTCAATGTGCCAGATAGTGAGGTCCATAAGGGTTACTTCACTAGAACTCAATGTGCCAGATAGTGAGGTCCATAAGGGTTACTTCACTAGAACTCAATGTGCCAGATAGTGAGGTCCATAAGGGTTACTTCACTAGAACTCAATGTGCCAGATAGTGAGTTCCATAAGGGTTACTTCACTACAGTTCAATGAGGCAGATAGTGAGGTGCATAGGGTTACTTCACTACAGTTCAATGAGGCAGATAGTGAGGTCCATAAGGGTTACTACACTAGGACTCAATGAGGCAGATAGTGAGGTCCATAAGGGTTACTACACTAGAATTCAATGTGCCAGATAGTGAGGTCCATCAGGGTTACTACACTAGAACTCAATGTGCCAGATAGTGAGGTCCATAAGGGTTACTTCACTAGAACTCAATGTGCCAGATAGTGAGGTCCATAAGGGTTACTTCACTACAGTTCAATGAGGCAGATAGTGAGGTCCATAAGG